>NC_045428.1:391128203-391432151 GCF_902635505.1 Sarcophilus harrisii | reverse complement strand
TCCCCCACAGAGTCTCAGCACACTCTCAGAATCTCAGAGCGCAGGTGCAACACACTCCTGCTAGTTCCTCGATGCTGCCCCCTCAGTCTGTAGAGGAAGCTCGGTAATGCCACCCAGCCCCTCCCCCAAAAAAGCAGATTCCATTTGGGTTATTTTTCCTTTTTTTTCTTTGCTAGTTTGTCTCTGATTCTTCTCTGACAAAATGAGCAAAAAGTTAAAAAGGACTTTAACGATTGACAACTTTTACACAGACAGAGAACAGACTCTAAACCCTCAGGAGACTAAAAACAGATTATCTTCAGGTGAATCACCACAGGAGGAGATCATCTGTTCCTCAGCACAGATGAATCTTATAGAAGAAATTAAAAAGGTTCTCACAAAAGTGCTAGAAGAAAAATGGGAAAAGGAGAGGGAGGCTTGGCAAGAGAGTGTGGAGAAATCATTCCACTCATTTAACAACAGAGTGGATAAAGAAAACAAATCCTTGAAAAATAGGATTAGTGAACTGGAAACAGAAAATAGCTCTCTAAAAAATAAAATTGGCGAAATGGAAAAACATTCCATAGAACAAATTGGACAATTAGAAAAAGATATAAAAAGTGAGTGAAGAAAACACTTCATTGAAAATAAGAATAGAACAAATGGAATTGAATGACCTGAGGAGACAAGAAGAATCAGTCACAAAACCAAAAAAAAAAAAAAAACCAAACAATGGAGAAAAATGTCAAATACCTTCTGGGGAAAACAACAGACCTGGAAAACAGGTCTAGGAGAGACAATCTGAGAATCATTGGACTCTCAGAAAAATACGATGAAAAAACGAGCCTGGACATTATTTTCCAGGAAATTATCAAAGAGAACTGCCCAGAAGTCATAGAAACAGAGGGTAAAATAGACATTGAAAGGATTCATCGATCACCCACTGAAAGGGATCCTAAAATCAAAACACCGAGAAATATAGTGGCCAAATGCCAGAACCCTCAAACAAAGGAAAAAATATTCCAAGCAGCTAGAAAAACCCAATTCAAATATAGAGGAGCCACAATAAGGATCATCCAAGATCTAGCAGCATCCACATTAAAAGATCGAAGGGCCTGGAATATGATATTCCAAAAGGCTAAGGAACTCGGTATGTAACCAAAAATAACTTACCCAGCCAGAATGAGCATCTTTTTCCAGGGAAGAAGATGGTTATTCAATGAAATAAGTCAATTTCACCTATTTTTGGTGAAAAAACCAGAACTTAACAAGAAGTTTGATCTGCAAATATAGAACTCAAGAAAAACCTAAAAAGGTAAAAAGAAATCTTGGGAACTATATTTCTGCTGAAAGATGTATAAAAAATACATGTATACCTTGTTCTAGAAATTAGAGGTGGAAAGGACATTGTATCAGAAAACGGGTAAAGTGGGGGTACTATATCTCACAAAGAGGCAAAGGAAACCTATTTTTTCTGAGAGAAAGGAATTATATCTGAGAGAATGGAAGGGGATGAATATAGTGGGTATTTTACTGCCATAAGAATTGACTTTAAGAGAAAAAATTTTAGACATATTCAATTTATGGTGAAACTTCTCCCATCTCATTGAAAAGTGAAAAGGGAAGGAATAAGCTAAGCAGAAAGGAATACAGAAACTGTGAGGGAAAGGAGTAAGATAGGGGGAGGAACTCTAAGGTGGGGAGGAGGGATACTAAAAAGGGTGGGCTGTGAGAAGCAAGTGGTGCTCACAAGTTTAATACTGGAAGGGGGTAAGGAGGAAAGAAGGAGAAAAGCATAAATAGGGGTTAACAAGATGGCAAGTAATACAGAGTTGGTAATTTTAACCATAAATGTGAACGGGGTAAACTCCCCCATAGAGAGGAAGCGATTAGCAGAATGGATTAAAAGCCAGGATCCTACAATATGTTGTTTACAGGAAACACACCTGAAGCAGGGAGATACATGCAGAATAAAGGTAAAAGGATGGAGCAAAATCTATTATGCTCCAGGTGAAGTCAAAAAGAGGGTAGCTCATCCTGATCTCAGATCAAGCAAAACAAAAATTGATCTAATTAAAAGAGATAAGGAAGGCACTCTATCTTGCTAAAGGGTAGCATAAATAATGAAGCAATATCAGTATTAAACATATATGCACCAAGTGGTGTAGCATCTAAATTCTTAAAAAAGAAATTAAGAGAGCTGCAAGAAGAAATAGATAGCAAAACTATAATAGTGGGAGATATCAACCTTGCACTCTCAAAATTAGATAAATGAAATCACAAAATAAATAAGAAAGAAGTCAAAGAGGTAAATAAAATACTAGAAAAGTTAGATATAGTAGACCTCTGGAGAAAACGAAATGGAGACAGAAAGGAGTACACTTTCTTTTCAGCAGTTCATGGAACCTATACAAAAATAGACCATATATTAGGACATAAAAACCTCAAACTCAAATGCAGTAAGGCAGAAATAGTGAATGCATCCTTTCAGACCACAATGCAATAAAATTACACTCAACAAAAAGCCAGGGAAAGTAGACCAAAAATAATTGAAACTAAATAATCTCATACTAAAGAATGATTGGTGAAACAGCAAATCATACACATAATTAATAACTTCACCCAAGAAAATGATAATAATGAGACATCATATCAAAATGTGTGGGATGCAGCCAAAGCGGTAATAAGGGGAAATTTCATATCTCTAGAGGCTTACTTGCCTAAAGTAGAGAAAGAGAAAGTCAATGAATTGGGCTTGCAACTAAAAATGCTAGAAAAAGAACAAATTAAAAACTCCCAGTCAAACACTAAACTTGAAATTCTAAAAATAAAAGGAGAGATCAATAAAATTGAAAGTAAAAAAAAACTATTGAATTAATTAATAAAACTAAGAGTTGGTTCCATGAAAAAACCAACAAAATAGACAAACCCTTAGTAAATCTGATTAAAAAAAGGAAAGAGGAAAATCAAATTGTTAGTCTTAAAAATGAAAAGGGAGAACTTGCCACTAATGAAGAGGAAATTAGAGCAATAATTAGGAATTACTTTGCCCAACTTTATGGCAATAAATTCAACAACTTAAATGAAATGGAAGAATACCTTCAAAAATATAGCTTGCCCAGATTAACAGAGGAAGAAGTAAATATCCTAAACAGTCCCATCTTAGAAAAAGAAATAGACGAAGCTATTAACCAGCTCCCTAAGAAAATTTCCCCAGGACCAGATGGATTTACATGTGAATTCTACCAAACATTTAAAAAACAATTAACCCCAATGCTATATAAACTATTTGAAAAAATAGGGACTGAAGGAGTCCTACCAAACGCCTTTTATGACACAGACATGGTACTGATACCTAAATCAGGTAGGCTGAAAACAGAGAAAGAAAATTATAGACCAATCTCTCTAATGAATATCGATGCTAAAATCTTAAATAAAATATTAGCAAAAAGATTACAGAAAATCATCCCCAGGATAATACACTATGATCAAGTAGGATTTATACCAGGAATGCAGGGCTGGTTCAATATTAGGAAAACTATTAGCATAATTGACTATATCAATAAGCAAACTAACAAAACCATATGATCATCTCAATAGATGCAGAAAGCATTTGATAAAATCCAACATCCATTCCTAATAAAAACACTTGAGAGTATAGGAATAAATGGACTTTTTCTTAAAATAGTCAGGAGCATATATTTAAAACGATCAGTAAGCATCATATGCAATGGGGAAAAACTGGAATCTTTCCCAGTAAGATCTGGAGTGAAGCAAGGTTGCCCACTGTCACCATTATTATTCAATATTGTATTAGAAACACTAGCCTCGGCAATAAGAGTCAAGAAAGAGATTAAAGGAATCAGAATAGGCAGTGAGGAAACCAAACTATCACTCTTTACAGATGATATGATGGTATACTTAGAGAACCCTAGAGATTCTATGAAAAAGCTATTAGAAAAAATCCATAACTTTAGCAAAGTTGCAGGTTATAAAATCCCCATAAATCCTCAGCATTTTTATACATCACTAACAAAATCCAACAGCAAGAAATACAAAGAGAAATTCCATTCAGAATAACTGTCGACAGCATAAAATATTTGGGAATCTATCTACCAAAGGAAAGTCAGGAATTATATGAGCTAAATTACAAAAAACTTTCCACATAAATAAAGTCAGACTTAAACAATTGGAAAAATATTAAGTGCTCCTGGATAGGTCGAGCGAATATAATAAAGATGACAATATTCCCTAAACCAATCTATTTATTTAGTGCTATACCAATCAGTCTTCCAAGAAAATATTTTAATGATCTAGAAAAAATAACAACAAAATTCATATGGAATATTAAAAGGTGAAGAATCTCAAAAGAATTAATGAAAAAAAAATCAAATGAAGGTGGCCTAGCTGTACCTGATCTAAAACTATATTATAAAGCAGCAGTCACCAAATCCATTTGGTATTGGCTAAGAAATAGATTAGTTGATCAGTGGAACAGGTTAGGTTTACAAGACAGAATAGTCAACTATAGCAATATAGTGTTTGACAAACCCAAGTGTTTGACAAACCTAACTTTTGGGATAAGAATTCATTATTTGACAAAAACTGTTGGATAACTGGAAATTGGTATGGCAGAAATTAGGCATGGACCCACACTTAACACCGTATACCAAGATAAGATCAAAATGGGTCCATGATTTAGACATAAAGAATGAGATTGTAAACAAATTGGAGGAACATAGGATAATTTATCTCTCAGACTTGTGGAAGAGGAAGAAATTTGTGACTAAAGACGAACTAGAGACCATTATTGATCACAAAATAGAAAATTTTGATTACATCAAATTAAAAAGCTTCTGTACAAACGAAACTAATGTAAACAAGATTAGAAGGGAAGCAACAAACTGGGAAAACATCTTCACAGTTAAAGGTTCTGATAAAGGCCTCATTTCCAAAATATATAGAGAACTGACTCTATTGTATAAGAAACCAAGCCATTCTCCGATTGATAAATGGTCAAAGGATATGAACAGACAATTTTCAGATGATGAAATTGAAATCATTACCACTCATATGAAAGAGTGTTCCAAATCATTATTAATCAGAGAAATGCAAATTAGGACAACTCTGAGATACCACTACACACCTGTCAGATTGGCTAAGATGACAGGAAAAAATAATGATGATTGTTGGAGGGGATGCGGGAAAACTGGGACATTGATACATTATTGGTGGAGCTGTGAACGAATCCAACCATTCTGGAGAGCAATCTGGAATTATGCCCAAAAAGTTATCAAACTGTGCATACCCTTTGATCCACCTTGTGTTTCTACTGCGCTTATATATACCCCAAGGAGATACTAAAGAAGGAAAAGGGACCAGTATGTGCCAAAATGTTTGTGGCAGCCCTGTTTGTAGTGGCTAGAAGCTGGAAACTGAGTGGATGCCCATCAATTGGAGAATGGTTGGGTAAATTGTGGTATATGAATGTTATGGAATATTATTGTTCTGTAAGAAATGACCAGCAAGATGAATACAGAGAAGCTTGGAGAGAATTACATGAACTGATGCTAAGTGAAATGAGCAGAACCAAGAGATCATTATATACGTCAACAACGATACTGTATGAAGATGTAATCTGATGGAAGTGGATTTCTTTGACAAAGAGACCTAATTCAATTTCAATTGATCAATGATTGACAGAAGCAGCTACACCCAAAGAAAAAACACTGGGAAATGAATGTAAACTGTTTGCATTTTTGTTTTTCTTCCCGTGTTATTTCTACCTTCTGAATCCAATTCTCCCTGTGCAACAAGACAACTGTTTGGATCTGCACACATACATTGATATTCAACATATATAGGACTGCTTGCCACCTGGAGGGGGTGGAGGTGGGAGGGAAAAATCGGAACAGAAGTGAGTGCAAGGGATAATGTAAAAAAATTACCCTGGCATGGATTCTGTCAATAAAAAGTTACTATAATAATAATAATAATAAATTTTAAAAAAGAGAGATTGGAAAAGGCTTCCTGTAGAAGATGGCATGTTTGTTGAGGTTTGAAGGAAACTAGGGAAGATAGCAGACAGGAATAATGAGAGAGATAATTACAGGAGTGGGAAAAAAATCACTAAGAATTTTAAGAGTCAGGAGATGGAGTAGTGTTTTTTAGGTATAAAAAAGACTGTAAAGATAGAGGGGGGAATAGGTATTAAGGACTTTGCACAGAGGATTTTTATTTGATTCTGAAGGTCATAGAGAACCCGTGGAATTTATTGAATGAGGGGGTGACATTGGTTGAAACTGCTAAGCACAGGAAAATTGAGCATTCTTTTAAGTTAGCCATTTGTTGATAAATTTTGACTATGCTATTGCACAAGGAAATAATAGTTTTAAATATTCAGCATTTCCAGATTTGAAAGTTGTTGCTTGTAACACTTCAATGTGAAAGATATAAATATCAGAGTGGCAAACATAGAAATGATATCAAACCTTTATGTCTAAAGACATAAGAGTTAAAAATAGAAACAACTTTGTCTCTGAAGTAATTTTTTTAACTATTTGGACACTTTTTAAAAGTTGAAAAGTTGATTGACATTTAAGAATATAGAGAATTATAAAATTGTGTCCACTTATATAAAATCCATCTGTGACTTGGAAATATGCCTCCCTCCCCCAACACACTGACCTATGGCACCATCTTTTTATTGTTTTTTTTTTCCTGTAGAAATCTGAAGAGAATGGAATTTCTGGATTCTTGAAGTCTATGTCACTGACATGCAGGCTCTGATAGAACAGGCTTTGACTATAGGCACATGGGTAGAATTTCTTCTCTATCTATTGTTGAAGAACCAGTTTAACTAGATTCAAAGATACACCCTCAAGGAAGATTGCCCACTAGATGACTATCACGTGAGCAACTCATGAAAACTCTCTGCTAAGTCATAGAGCTGACAATAGTAGTGGAAGGTACAGCTGGACTGACAAAATCCTGGACCATTTTTTATATTAATAGCTCTTTTATATTTCAAAATACATGAAATATTGTTTTCAAATTCATTCTTGCAAAACCTTGTATTCCAAATTTTTGTCCCTCTCTTCCCCCTTCCGTAGACAACAAGTAATCTAATATAGGTTAAACATGTGCAATGCTTCTAAACATATTTCCACATTTATTATGTTGCACAAGAAAAATCAGATCAAAAGGGAAAATGAGAAAGAAAAAAAAAAGTAAGCAAACAACAAAAAGGTGAAAATCTTTGATCTGCACTCCATCTCTATAGTCCTCTTTCTGTATGTAAATGGCTCTCTCCATCACAAGACTTTTGAAAATGATATGAATCGCCTCATTGTTGAAAAGAGCCAAGTCCAGTACAGTTGCTCATCACATAATCTTCTTGTTGCTGTCTACAATGTTCTCTTGGTTCTACTCACTTCACTTAGCATCAGTTCTTGTAAGTCTCTCTATACCTTTCTGAAATCATCCTGCTGATTATTTCTCATAGAACAATAATATTCCATTACATTCACATACCTTCCCCAAGTTATGGACATCCACTCAGTTCCCGGTTGCTTGGTACTATGAAAAGGATTGCTACAAACATTTTTGCACATGTGGATCATTTTCCTTTTTTATGATCTCTTTGGGATACAGACAAAGTAGAGACACTTCTGAATAAAAAGATATACACAGTTTAATAGCCCTTTGGACATAGTTCCAAATTGTTCTCCAGAAGTGTTGGATCAGTTTAGAACTCTGCCAATAATGTATTAGTGTCCCAATTTTCTCACATCCCCTCCAACATTTTATTGTCATCTTAGTCAATCTGAGAAATGTGATACCTCAGAGTTGTCTTAATTTGCATTTCTGTAATCAATAGTGATTTAGAGCATTTTTTCATATGACTAGGAATGGCTTTAATTTCTTCTGAAAATTGCCTGTTCATATTCTTTAACATTTATCAATTGGAGAATGACTTGTATTCTTATAAAGTTGAGTCAATTTTCTATATATTTTAGAAATGAGGCTTTTATCAGAATTCTTGTATGGAATTTTTTTTCTCCAGATTTCTGCTTCCCATCCAATCTTGTCTGCATTTGTTATGTTTATATAAATTTAATTTAATTTAATCATAATTATCCCTTTTGTATTTCATTATGTTAACTAGTTCTTCTTTGGTCATAAATTTCTTCTTTCTCCACAGATCTGAGAGGAAGAACATCTCTTGTATTATCCTTTATGTCTATCCATGAACCCATTTTGATCTTGTCTTGGTATTGCCTGTTAGGTGTGGATCAATGTCTAGTTTGTGCCATATTAATTTCCAATTTTCCTAACAATTTTTGTCAAAGAATGAGTTCTTGTCCAAAAAGCTGGAGTCTTTGAATTTACCAAACACTAGCTTAATATAGTCATTGACTATTATGTCTTATGAATTTAACCTATTCCACTGATCTACCATTCTATTTCTTAGCCAGTACCAATAATTTTGATGACTGCTACTTTATAATATAGTTTTAGATCTGGTATATCTAGGCCACCTCTGTTTGCATTTTTTCCATTAATTTCCTTGAAATTCCTGACCTTTTATTCTTCCAGATGAATTTTATTATTTTTTCTAAGTAATTTATTGGCAGTTCAATAAATATGGTACTGCATAAGTAAATTAATTTAGACAGAATTGTCACTTTTATTATATTAGTTCAGTCTACCCATGAGCACTTGATATTCTCCCAATTGTTTAGGTCTAACTTTATTCATGTAAAAACTGCTTTGTAATTGAGTTCATATGGTTCCTGTCTTTGTCTTAGATGAGTAGACTCCCAATTATATTATATTATTTACAGTCATTTTAAATGGAATTTCTCTTTGTATCTCTTGCTGCTGTACTTTGTGGGCAACATATAGGCATATTGATGATTTATATGGATTTATTTTATATACTGCAAGTTTGCTAAAGTTGTGAATTATGAATTCTAGTAGTTTTAGTTGATTCTTTAGAATTCTCTAAGTATAGCATCATATTATCTGTAGAGTGATAGTTTTGTTTAATCCTGAATTATTTTGAAGCAATGATCTAGTTCATTATTTATTTATTTATATTATTATATTAATTATTTATTTATATGTTATAGTAAGCATGTTAATTCCTATCAAAGAATGAAAGGAATCATACTTCCTGGCATGAAACCAAGCTGTTCTTTTTCAATATCATGCTGCTATCATCCGCATTTGCCCATCCTCCTCCCATCAAAATCTTAGATTCTGATCCTGAAATGCTCAGTTTTGAAAGATGAGCTCTTATACTTTATATTCCCTGTAAACATGGTTCATTCATTTCCTGGACATATCTACCACTCTCCTCTTCTAGTATGCATCTGTCTGTCTTCCTTCCCACTAGAACATAAAAACTTTGAGATATAGGACAGTCTTTTTTCTTTGCATTTATATCTGTGCCTGGCATATAGTAAGAGTTTAATAAATGTTCCATCATTCATTCATTCATTCATTCTCCAGTCACTGTCATATCTTACAATGTCTTTGACTATATACCTGACTCATTTAAATGTTGCTCAGGAGATAACATTGTAAGATAATTATCCTGCTCTTTTTCTTAAAAGGATATCTATTGACATTATTAAAGAAAAAAAGCTTGAAGATTTTCATATACCTCTGAAAACATTCTAAATGGTATTCTGCATTTATGGGCATACCCCATATATGGAAAGAAACAGATTAAATGGACATATAAGGAACTGAAGAAAATGAGGAGAAATGTTTCATTTTGGCCTATTTCAAAAGACATTTATGAACTGGAAAAGTAAAACGTTAATAATCCAAAATAAATATTGAGCTTTAAACAAATGACTAATTGACCTCGATAGCAACTGTTTGATCTTTGGGTCAGTTTTCTTGATTTGCCTTAAGCAATCTGACTTTTTTCACTTAGTTTTAATCTCCATGTCTCCCAAATTTTGTTGATTAAAGAAATATTTAATTATTAGATGGATATAGGAAAATTTCTTCTAGTTATCCCAAATTGAAAAATTCCTTCAACAAAACAATATTTTTTAAATTCATATTTTGGTTGCTCCAGTTGAATAATTTTGAACAATGAAGCTTTCCTTCTGTTGCAATGTGACCCTAAAAACTCTATTCTTCTGTGCCTCAATATCCTTATATATTAAATGAGATAGTTTAGATAATCTCTACAATGCTTAAAGTTAGAGCATTCTGTGATTCTGTATTATTTATACATAGTAGGAAAAACTGAACAGTTTAAAAGAACAATTATTATTTTGTTAAAAATATGATAAAGAAGAGAAATGTCCATCATTAATGGAAGAAATGAGAAAAAAAATTAGTACTGTGAGTACTATGTAATTATAAACATTCATGTAATGCTAGAAAGATAACAGGAGGGAAAGGAAAGGAACAAACATTTATATAGTGTCTACTATGTACCAGGAACCATGCTAAATACTTTAAACAACCTCACAACAAGCCTGCAAAGTAAGTGCTCTTATTATCCCCAATTTGCAAATGAGAAAACTGAGGCAAATAGAGATCGTGATAGAAAAAAAAAATAAAGTTATAAAACAAGAACATTCATTTTGTTCCCTTTTCCCTAGCAATTGTAATATAAGAGAAACTGGATTCATCAAATTATCATTTCTTTTTGTTGTTGTTGCTGTTGTTGTTCCTTATAACCTTGTTTTTTTAAAATAAATTTTTATTGACAGAACCCATGCCAGGGTAATTTTTTTACATTATCCCTTGCACTCAGTTCTGTTAAAAATTTTTCCCCTCTCTCCTTCCACCCCGTCCCCTAGATGGCAAGGAATCCTATATATGTTGAATATGTCGCAGTATATCCTAGATACAATGTATGTGTGCAGAACCAAACAGTTCTCTTGTTGCACAGGGAGAATTGGATTCAGAAGGTAAAAATAACCCGGGAAGAAAAACAAAAATGCAAACAGTTTACATTCATTTCTGAGTGTTCTTTCTTTTGGTGTAGCTGCTTCTGTCCATCATTGATCAATTGAAACTGAATTAGGTCTCTGTCAAAGAAATCCACTTCTATCAGAATACATCTTCATACAGTATTGTTGTTGAAGTATATAATGATCTCCTGGTTCTGCTCGTTTCACTTAGCATGAGTTCATGTAAGTCTCTCCAAGCCTCTCTGTATTCATTCTGCTGGTCATTTCTTACAGAACAATAATATTCTATAACATTCATATACCACAATTTACCCAACCATTCTCCAATTGACGGGCATCCATTCATTTTCCAGTTTCTGGCCACTACAAACAGGGCTGCCTCAAACATTTTGGCACATAAAGGTCCCTTTCCCTTCTTTAATATTTCTTTAGGGAATAAGCCCAGTAGTAGCACTGCTGGGTCAAAGGGTATGCACAGTTTGATAAATTTTGGGGCATAATTCCAGACTGCTCTCCAGAATGGTTGGATTCATTCACAAGTCCACCAACAATGCATCAGTGTCCCAGTTTTCCTGCATCCCCTCCAACATTCATCGTTGTTTTTTCCTGTTGTCTTAGCCAATCTGACAGGTGTATAGTGGTATCTCAGAGTTGTCTTAATTTGCATTTCTCTGATTAATAGTGATTTGGAACACTCTTTCTTATGAGTGGTAATAGTTTCAATTTCATCATCTGAAAATTGTCTGTTCATACATATCCGTTGACCATTTATCAATTGGAGAATGGCTTGTTTTCTTATAAATTAGAATCAATTCTCTCTATATTTTGGAAATGAGGCCTTTATCAGAACCTTTTTCTAATCTTGTTTGCATTAGTTTTGTTTGTACAAAAGCTTTTTAATTTGATGTAATCAAAATTTTCTATTTTGTGATCAATAAGGGTCTCTAATTCATCTTTGGTCACAAATTTCTTCCTCCTCCATAGGTCTGAGAGATAAACTATCCTATGTTCCTCTAATTTATTTATAATCTCATTCTTTATGTCTAGATCATGGACCCATTTTGATCTTATCTTGGTATACAGTGTTAAGTATGAGTCCATGCCTAATTTCTGCCATACTAATATCCAGTTATCCCAGCAGTTTTGTCAAATAATAAATTCTTATCCCAAAAGTTAGGTTTGTCAAACACTTGGGTTTGTCAAACACTAGATTGCTATAGTTGACTATTCTGTCTTGTGAACCTAACCTGTTCCACTGATCAGTTAATCTATTTCTTAGCCAATACCAGATGGTTTTTGTGACTGCTGCTTTATAATATACTTTTAGATCAGGTATATTTAAGCCATGTTCATTTGATTTTTTTTTCATTAATTCCCTTGAGATTCTTGACCTTTTATTATTCCATATGAATTTTGTTGTTATTTCTTCTAGATCGTTAAAATATTTTCTTGGAAGTCTGATTGGTATAGCACTAAATAAATAGATTAGTTTAGGGAGTATTTTAATCTTTATTATATTCGCTTGGCCTAGCCAAGAGCACTTAATATTTTTCCAATTATTTAAGTCTGACTTTATTTGTGTGGAAAGTTGTTTGTAATTTTGCTCATATCATTCCTGACTTTCCTTTGGTAGATGGATTCCCAAATATTTTATGCTGTCAACAGTTATTCTGAATGGAATTTCTCTTTGTATCTCTTGCTGTTGGATTTTGTTGGTGATGTATAAAAATGCTGAAGATTTATGGGGATTTATTCTATAGTCTGCAACTTTGCTAAAGTTGTGAATTATTTCTAATAGCTTTTTTGTAGAATCTCTGGGGTTCTCTAAGTATACCATCATATCATCTGCAAAGAGTGATAGTTTGGTTTCCCACTGCCTACTGTAATTCCTTTAATCTCTTTCTTGACTCTTATTGCTGAGGCTAGTGTTTCTAATACAATATTGAATAATAATGGTGATAGTGGACAACCTTGCTTCATTTCATATCTTACTGGGAAAGGTTCCAGTTTTTCCCCATTGCATATGATGCTTACTGACGGTTTTAAATATATGTTCCTGACTATTTTAAGAAAAAGTCCATTTATTTCTGTGTTGGAATCTTTACAAACTGTTAAGCCATTAGAGTTGATAGAGACAATAATTATCTAATTCAGCATGGTTCAATATGATTGATTTGATCTTAGAAGGATATATTTTGGTCCGAAACTTGAAACAAGGTACTAAGTACCACTGATAGAAACAATGCTTGTGTTCACACCTTTAGAGAGCTCATAGAAGCAAGAAATATTTAAGTACTCATTGGAGTTCACATGTTTGGGAGACTTCAAAGTTTAGAAAGAGATATCTGAATTCACACCTCCCTTGAAGCTCTTAGGGCCAAGGAGCACACAGGGAGATATCCCACAATCCCACTCTTGGAGAAGCAGCATAAATACAGCTCCAGTGAGCCACTCGAAAGAATTACTCTGGAACATTGACTGGGGTTGGAGAGGAGCACTCTGGGAGGAAGCACACAAGCCCTCTCTTCCAGACAAGAGAGATTCACTGCATCTTTCACCTTGGTGTTGGCTGGAGGCTGAAGAAAGCAGAGGCAGGAGCAAAGGACAAAGCTGCAAAAGCTCTTAGAACCAAGCAGAAAGATAGGTCTCTAAGAAAACTAACCGGGTTATATTGAAGGACGCAATAAAAGATCTGAAATTTTTATCAGCTAGCTCCGATTTTGGGTGATTATTTACTTGTAACGGAAACTAAGGCTGCCTCCAGAAAACCTCCCGAAGAAACCCTCTCCCCCAGAGAGAACTATTATATTTAAAGAAAAAACCACCAACATTCCTGTACTCTCAAGTGTTTTTATTAGGAATGGACATTGGATTTTATCTAATGCTTTTTCTGCATCTATTGAGATGATCATATGGTTTTTGTTAGTTTGGTTATTGATATAGTCAATTATGCTAATAGTTTTCCTAATATTGAACCAGCCCTGCATTCCTGGTATAAATTCTACTTGATCATAGGGTATTATCCTGGAGATGATTTTCTGTAATCTTTTTGCTAATATTTTATTTAAGATTTTAGCATCAATATTCATTAGGGAGATTGGTCTATAATTTTCTTTCTCTGTTTTCAACCTACCTGGTTTAGGTATCAGTACCATGTCTGTGTCATAAAAGGAGTTTGGTAGGACTCCTTCAATCCCTATTGTTTTTCAAATAGCTATATAAATATAGCATTGGAGTTGATTGTTCTTTAAATGTTTGGTAGAATTCACATGTGAATCCATCTGGTCCTGGGGATTTTTTCTTAGGGAATTGGTTAATATCTTGTTCTATTTTTTTTTTCCAAGATGGGACTGTTTAGGATATTGACTTCTTCCTCTGTTAATTTGGGCAAGCTATATTTTTGAAGGTATTCTTCCATTTCATTTAAGTTGTCGAATTTATTGCCATAAAGTTGGGCAAAGTAATTCCTAATTATTGCTCTAATTTCCTCTTTGTTAGTGGCAAGTTCTCCCTTTTCATTTTTAAGACTAACAATTTGACTTTCCTCTATCCTTTTTTTAATCAGATTTACTAAGGGTTTGTCTATTTTGTTGGTTTTTTCATAGAACAAACTCTTAGTTTTATTGATTAATTCAATAGTTTTTTTACTTTCAATTTTATTGATCTCTCCTTTTATTTTTAGAATTCCAAGTTTAGTGTTTGACTGGGGTTTTTTAATTTGCTCCTTTTCTAGCAATTTTAGTTGCAAGCCCAATTCATTGACTTTCTCTTTATCTATTTTATGCAGGTAGGCCTCTAGAGATATGAAATTTCCCCTTATTACTGCTTTGGCTACATCCCACACATTTTGGTATAATATCTCATTATTGTCATTTTCTTGGTTGAAGTTATTAATTATGTCTATGATTTGCTGTTTCACCCAATCATTCTTTAGTATGAGATTATTAAGTTTCCAATTATTTTTTGGTCTACTTTCCCCTGGCTTTTTTTTGAGTGTAATTTTTATTGCATAGTGGTCTGAAAAGGATGCATTTACTATTTCTGCCTTGCTGCATTTGAGTTTGAGGTTTTTGTGTCATAATATATAGTCTATTTTTTGTATAGGTTCCATGAACTGCTGAAAAGAAAGTGTACTCCTTTCTGTCTCCATTTCGTTTTGTTCAGAGATCTATCATATCTAACTTTTCTAGTATTCTATTTACCTCTTTGACTTCTTTCTTATTTATTTTGTGGTTTGATTTATTTAATTCTGAGAGTGCAAGGTTGAGATCTCCCACTATTATAGTTTTGCTGTCTATTTCTTCTTGCAGCTCTCTTAATTTCTTTTTTAAGAATTTAGATGCTACACCACTTGGTGCATATATGTTTAATATTGATATTGCTTCATTATTTATGCTACCCTTTAGCAAGATAGAGTGCCCTTCCTTATCTCTTTTAATTAGATCAATTTTTGTTTTTGCTTGATCTGAGATCAGGATGGCTACCCCTGCTTTTTTGACTTCACCTGAAGCATAGTAAATTTTGCTCCAACCTTTTATCTTTACTCTGCATGTATCTCCCTGCTTCAGGTATGTTTTCTGTAAACAATATATTGTAGGATTCTGGCTTTTAATCCATTCTGCTAACTGCTTCCTCTTTATGGGGAGGTTTACCCCGTTCACATTTATGGTTAAAATTACCAACTCTGTATTACTTCCTTAACCCCTGTTTATGCTTTTCTCCCTTCTTTCTCCTTTACCCCCTTCCCAATATTAAACTTGTGGGCACCACTTGCTTCTCATAGCCCTCCCTTTTTAGTATCCCTCCCCCCCAACACCTTAGAGTTCCTCCCCCTATCTTACTCCTTTCCCTCACAGTTTCTGTATTCCCTTCTGCTTAGCTTATTCCTTCCCTTTTCACTTTTCCCTTCTCACTTTTCAATGAGGTGGGAAAAGTTTCACCATAAATTGAATATGTCTAAAATTTTTCTCTTAAAGCCAATTTTGATGGCAGTAAGATACCCACTATATTCATCCCCCTCCATTCTTTCTCTCATATATATATTCCTCTTTATGAAATGTAGTACCCCCACTTTGCCATTTTTCTGGTACAATGTCCTTTCCACCTCTAGTTTCTAGATCAAGGTATACATGTATTTTTATACATCTTTATAGCAGAAATATAGTTCCCAAGATTTCTTCCTACCTTTTTAGGTTTCTCTTGAGTTCTATATTTGTAGATCAAACTTTTTGTTAAGTTCTAGTTTTTTCATCAAAAATAGGTGAAATTCGCTTATTTCCTTGAATGACCATCTTCTTCCCTGGAAAAAGATGTTCATTCTAGCTGGGTAAGTTATTTTTGGTTGTATACCAAGTTCCTTAGCCTTTCGGAATATCATATTCCAGGCCCTTTGGTCTCTTAATGTGGATGCTGCTAGATCTTGGATGATCCTTATTGTGGCTCCTCTATATTTGAATTGGGTTTTTCTAGCTGCTTGGAATATTTTTTCCTTTGTTTGAGGGTTCTGGCATTTGGCCACTATATTTCTCGGTGTTTTGATTTTAGGATCCCTTTCAGTGGGTGATCGATGAATCCTTTCAATGTCTATTTTGCCCTCTGTTTCTATGACTTCTGGGCAGTTCTCTTTGATAATTTCCTGGAAAATAGTGTCCAGGCTCTTCTTTTCATCATATTATTCTCAGAGTCCAATAATTCTCAGATTGTCTTGCCTAGACCTATTTTCCAGGTCTGTTGTTTTCCCAAGAAGGTATTTCACATTTTTCTCCATTGTTTGATTTTTTTGGTTTTGCTTGACTGATTCTTGTCGTCTCCTCAAGTCATTCAATTCCATTTGTTTGATTCTGATTTTCAGTGAAGTATTTTCTTCACTCACTTTGTTTATATCTTTTTCTAAATATCCAATTGAATTGTTTTGTTCTATGGAAATTTTTTCGCCAGTTTTGTTTTTTAGAGAGCTATTTTCTGTTTCCAGTGCACTAAACCTATTTTTCAAGGATTTCATTTCTTTAACGACTCTATCTTTAAATGAGTGGGATGACTTCTCCACACTCTCTTGCCAAGCCTACCTCTCCTTTTCCCATTTTTCTTCTAGCTCCCTTGTGAGAGCCTTTTTAATTTCTTCTATGACATTCATCTGTGTTGAGGTACACATAATCTCCTCCTTTGGGGATTCACCTGGAGACAGTCTGTTTTTAGTCTCCTCAGGGTTTAGAGTCTGCTTTATATCAGTATAAAAGCTGTCAGTGGTTAATGTCCTTTTCATTTTTTTTGCTCATTTTGTCAGAGATGTATCAGAGACAAACTAGCAAAGAAAAAAAGAAAAAAAAAACCCAAATGGAATCTGCTTTTTTGGGTGGAGGGTCTGGGTGGTGTTACCGAGCTTCCTCTACAGACTGTGTGGGGGGCAGCAGCGAGGCACTAGCAGGACTGTGCTTTTCCTGTGTTCTGAGACTCTGAGAGTGTGGTGAGACCCTGTGGGGGAGCGGTGACAAGGTCTGGAGAAACTCCATCTGTTTGGGATTGTATTCTTCACCCCTGGTGTTTTAGCTTCTCTGCTGGGCTACTGACTTGCTGCCAGGGCAAAGTAGCCAATACTGTAGCAAAGCTCTCCCCACAGAGATGGCTGAAATCACATCCCACCCCCCTCTGGCCTGCTCGGCTGTGAGCTGCCTGACGAACTCTTGCTGCTGCTGCCCTCAGCCTGTGCCTGATCTAAAACTGTCCCCACCCTGGAGCAAAAAGAGACCCTTCCTGTTGAATCTCAACGATGTCTTCTCCTGGTAACTATTTGTGGGGTTTTTTCAGTCAAGCAATAGTTCAGAGGCTTGTCATGAAATGAATTCTGAGAGAAAATGCAGAGCTTACACAGCTGTGTGCCTCCTCACCGCCATCTTGGCCGGGAGTCTCCATCAAATTACCATTTCTTAAATGCTATAGTACTATACCCGAATAAATCTTTTTCTTTGCTAGTCTATACAGTTAAAGAGAAAAGACAAAAATAATTAGCTAATTAAATGTAAAGATATTTCTAATGGAAACTAAACCAAAAATTCTGAAAATAAAGTCAAGTGATTTGAGTTTTTTTTTTTTTTTAATACTGTGCTTTTTCACTATGTTAGCTATGTCCTTCTCTTTTCTAATATAGAGGTTCCACCTAATTGAATCAGAATTTTTTTTCCCATCAAGTTCAAATTCAGCAAAAGGGGTCAGATATAGGTGATAAAATGCAGCATATGACTTGTATAACTGAGGATGACATTGCACTAAAACCTGGGAGAGATTTTGTGATTATTTGCTTCATATCATAAAATCAAGCTTAATGAAATTTGACAAATAAATTAATTTTTCAGTGATTTTAAATTAGCAGATCAATACCTTTGCTATATATAAAAAACTGATTACAAGATTATTTTATCTGAAATCAATCTTGCCTATTGATTTTCTTATGTAGATAAAGTTGAATGATGAACCTAAATGCTAGAAGTAGGTCATTCTATTTGCATGTTATAATAATAGGCTCTGCTACAATGGATGGAGAACTTTTCTGTAGGTGTGAATGTTGTGGTAGCTTGGGATCCAGTGAACTACTGCTCTGGGACAAAGAGAAGCATGAGTCATATGTCAGAGGGTAATGAAATGGTTGGAACTATTAGGATCAGAGCAGGGATAGCCATATAATATCTTTTGGCCTTAGAGAAATAATATTCTTTTAGGTCATCTAATGAAAGCAGAGAGGAGAGGGATAAAGATAGGCTAATGGGGCAAAGGATAACTAGAGCATAACTTTAGTCTAGAAGGCAAATGCATTTTGTGAGCAATGTGCCATAAAACAAGACGATGTAGAAAATTAAATCAGGGAAGCAACATAAACACTAAAGATAATATAGCTAGATCAGTGAATTTCGTGTGTGATATCCATCAATAGCTAGATATGAACACTAGCTCTGGCTCCCAGATAGAATTCAACACTTTATTTTATGTAAATAATTGGGCATAGATCCTATTCTCCCTTTGGAACAAAATATTCTAGAAGATAATGCATTAATTTATTGTCTGAAGAGTCTCATTTGGCAATATTTTCAAAAGTGTTAGCAGAAGTCACAAAAAGCAAATGTGGAGTTGGAGTAGAAAAAAGCATTAGTATATGAGAAATGGGACAAAAAAGGAAACTCCATTCTATTCTGTGTTATCTTATTTGTTCATCATTCTGATAAGTAACATCCTCAAGATGAATCTATAGTTTTGGTGATCATTCAGTTCCTGGGGAATGAAAGTCAGAATGCTAGACTAAAATGCCAGCCATAATGCCCAAGGATGGCTACTAACACTGCTATGAGTTTTTCTATCAGTTTTTTTTTTTAAAGAAAGAGAAAGTAGCATATCCTACTCCATCCACCGTGCTGACAAGAGATAGAGTTATCATGGTCATCTTGTTTGATACTGAAAACAGTAATAGGGATTCAGGAGATAAAAGATCATATCCCTGAAAAGGGAACCACATTGAGAAATCTCATGACATGATATTTGCAAGTGACAGAGAGACAATGAAGTAAATTTGGGAATTTTAAAAAGCTGAATTTGGGGTCAGAAAACCTACAGTGAAATTCTAATTCTGCTACTTATTGATCAGATAAATGTGGGAAAATTATTTATCCAAGTCTCTGTTTCTTCATCTTAAAATAAGGAGTTGTATAAGATAACATCTAAGATTTCTTCCAACTCTGATTTATTTGATCTTTATAACCTGGTTCCCATCTAAAAGATCAATTCTTTTAAATGCTCAATTTAAAAATCTCTTCTTCTTGTGTAGAAAGGAAGGAAGGAAGAGAGGGAGGGAAGGAGGGAAGAAGGAAAAAAGGGAGGGAGGGAAGAAGGTGGGATGGAGGGAGGGAAGGAAGGAGGGAGAGAAGGAAGGAAGGAAGGAAGGAAGGAAGGAAGGAAGGAAGAAAGGAAAGAAGGAAGGAAATAAGGAAGGAAGGAAGGAATGGAGGGAGAAAGGAAGGAAAGAAGGGAGAGAGGAAAATATGGAGGTAGGGAGAGAGGAAAGAAGGAAGGAAGGGAGGGAGGAAGGAGGAAGGGAAGCAAGCAAGGAGGGAAAGGAGGAAGGGAATAAGGGAAGACAGAAGGAAGGAAGGAAAGGAGGGAGGGAGAGAAGAAGGGAGGAAGGAAGGAAAGAAGAAAGGAGGAAGGAAGGAAGAAAAAGGGAGGAAGGGAGGTAGGGAAGGAAGAAAGGGAGGTAAGGAGGGAGGGAGGGAGGGAAGGAAGGAAGGGAAGGAGGGAGAGAGGGAAAGAAGGAAGGAAAAAAGGAAAGGAGGGAGGAAAGAAATAATGAATTTGCATTCAGAATTGGAATTTGATTTATCCAACCAGAAAAGGCAAAAAAGAAAAAAATGCAGTGTTCTGAATCAAGGGTCTCATCTGGGAGTAAAAACCAAAAAAAAAACTTTTTCAGGTGCATTGAAGAAATTCTTGACATGGATTTGATGAACTTGGCTTAAAAAACATTTTTCAATATAAATGTTTTTCTTTATGATTCTGTGTGTTTTATTTCAAGTATTTAAAAATAATCTAAAGAAGAGATCCATAAGGTTCTATGGACTACTAAAGAGAACTGAGGAATAAAACTAAGTAAATTCTGGAAGGTTGACATATCATGCTGTACAAGAAAAAAATCCGATCAAAAAGAAAACAAAATGCAAGCAAACAACAAAAATGAAAATACTATGTTGTGATCCACACTCAATCCCCACAGTCCTCTGTCTGGGTGCAGATGACTCTCTTCATCACAAGGCCATTGGAACTGGCCTGAATCATGTCATGTCCATCTGAAGTGATCACCATATAATCTTTCTGTTGTTATATACAATGTTTGTCTAGTTCTAGACACGTCACTCAGCATCAGTTCTTGTAAGTCTCTGGGCCTCTCTGAAATTATTCTGCTTATCATTCCTTAATGAATAATAACATCCCATAACATTCATATACCATAAATTATTCAGCCATTCTCCAACTGATGGGCATCCACTCAGTTTTTACTGAGTGTCTTGCCATTACAAAAACAGCTGCTACAAACCTTTTTGCACATGTGCGTTCTTTTCCCTTTTTATGACATCTTTGGGATACAGACCCAGTAGAGACACTGTTGGATCACATAGAACACAGCACACTTTGATAGCCCTTTGGGTTATACTTCCATATTGCTCTCCAGAATGTTTTAATCAGTTCACAACTCCATCAATAATGTATTAAAGTTTTAGTTTTCCTACATTCCCTCCAATATTCATCATTATCTTTTCCTGTCATCTTAGCCAATCTGAAAGGTATGTAGTGGTACATAAGAGTTATCTTAATTTGTATTTCTCTGATCAATAGTAATTTAGAGCCTTCTTTTATATTACTAGAAATCGTTTTAATTTCTTCATCTGAAATTTTTCTGTTCATATCCTTTCACCATTTGTCAATTGCAGAATGGCTCAAATTCTTATAAATTTGAGCCAATTCTCTTTATATTTTAGAAATGAGCTTTTTATCAAAACCTTTGGATATAATATTTTCCCCAATATACTGCTTCCCTTCAAATCTTATTTACTTTGGGTTTATTTATAACGAAACTTTTTAACTTAATATAATCAAAATTATTCATGTTGCATTTTATTCATGTTGCATTCCATAATATGCTCTAGTTCTTCGTTCCTTATAAATTCCCTCCTTCTCCACAGATCTGAGAGGAAGAACATTTCTTGTTCTTCTAATTTGCTCATAGTATCACGTTTTATGTCTACTCATGAACCCATTTTGACCTTATTTTGATATAGGCTTTTTTTAAAAAGCATACTTTTCACTAAATTTATTCTTTTTCAAATTCTTTTTTTGATCTGTTTCTTCTGTTTTTATTTATATAGCTTTTTATTTACAAGATATATATTTAGGTTATTTTTTTCAGCATTGACAATTGCCAAAACTTTTGTTCCAATTTTTCCCCTCCTTGTCGCCACCCCCTCCCCCAGATAGCAGGTAGACCAATACATGTTAAATATGTTAAAGTTTATGTTAATACAATATATGTTACATATCCATACAATTATTTTGCTGCCCAAGAAGAATCAGACTTTGAAATAATGTACAATTAACCTGTGAAGGAAATAAAAAATGCAAATGGACAAAAACAGAGAGATTGGAAATGCTATGTAGTAGTTCACACTCATTTCCCAGAGTTTTTTCGCTGGATGTAGCTGGTTCTATTCATTATAGAACAAATGGAACTGATGTGGTTCATCTTATTGTTGAAGAGAGCCACGTCCAATAGAATTGAGCATCATATAGTATTGTTGTTGAAATATATCTATACTTCAACAACAATACTATATGATGACCAGTTCTGATGGACCTGGCCATCCTCCACAACGAGATCAACGAAATCATTTCCAATGGAGCAGTAATGAACTGAACCAGCTACGCCCAGAGAAAGAACTCTGGGAGATGACTAAAAACCATTACATTGAATTCCCAATCCCTATATTTATACCCACATGCATTTTTTATTTCCTTCACAAGCTAATTGTACAATATTTCAGAGTCTGATTCTTTTTGTACAGCAAAATAATGGTTTGGTCACGTATACTTATTGTGTATCTAATTTATATTTTAATGTATTTAACATCTACTGGTCATCCTGCCATCTGGGGGAAGGAGTGGGGGGTAAGAGGTGAAAAATTGGAACAAGAGGTTTGGCAATTGTTAATGCTGTAAAGTTACCCATGCATATATCCTGTAAATAAAAGGCTATTAAATTAAAAAAAAAAAGAAGTATATAATGATCTCCTGGTCCTGTTCATTTCACTCAGCATCAGTTCATGTAAGTCTCTGCAGGTCTTTCTGAAATCCTCCTACTGGACATTCTTACAGAATAATAATATTCCATAACATTCATATACCACAATTTATTCAGCCCTTCTCCAATTGATGGGCATCCACTCAGTTTCCAGTTTTTGGCCACTACAACAAGGTTGCCACAAAAATTCTTGCACATACAGGTCCCTTTCCCTTCTTTAGTATCTCTTTGGGGTATAAGCCCAGTAGTAGCACTGCTGGATCAAAGGGTATGCACAGTTTGATAACTTTTGGGGCATAATTCTAGATTGCTCTCCAGAATGGTTGGATTCATTCACAACTCCACCAACAATGCATTAGTGTCCCAGTTTTCCCGCATCCTCTCCAACATTCATCACTATTTTTTCCTGTCATCTTAACCAATCTGACAGTTGTATAGTAGTATTTCAGAGTTGTCTTAATTTGCATTTCTCTGATCAATAGTGATTTGGAACACTCTTTCATATGAGTAGAAATAGTTTCAATTTCATCTAAAATGGAACTATTGAAGAAAATTACTTCCTCCTCTGTTAATCTGGGAAGCCTATATTGTTGAAGATAGTCATTTCACTTGGTTGTCAAATTTATTGATATAAAGTTGAGAAAAGTAATTCCTAATTATTGCTCTAATTTCCTCTTCATTGGTGGAAAGTTCTCCCTTTTCATTTTTAAGATTAACAATTTGATTTTCCTCTTTCCTTTTTCTAATCAGATTTACCAAAGGTTTATTTATTTTATTTTTTTTTTGATAAAATCAACCCTTAGTTTTATTTATTAATTCAATAGATTTTTTATTTTCAATTTTATCAATTTCTTCTTTTAATTTTAGAATTTAAAGTTTAGTATTTGATTGGGGATTTTTAATTTGGTCTTTCTCTAGCTTATTAAGTTGCAAGCCCAATTCATTGATCTCTTCATCTATTTTATTTAAGGAAGCCTCTAAAGATATAAAATTTCCCCTCATTACCACTTTGGCTGCACTCCAGAAATTTTGGCATGTTGTTTCATTGTTGCAATTCTCTTGGGTGAAATTATTAATTGTGCCTATGATTTACTGTTTCAACCAGTCATTCTTTAAGATGAGATTATTTAGTTTCCAATTACATTTTGGTCTATTTACCCCAAACTTCTTGTTTAATTTAGTTTTTATTGCATTGTGATCTGAAAAGAATGCATTTACTATTTCTGCCTTTGTGCATTTAATTTTGAGGTCTTTATGTCCTAATATATGGTCAATTTTTAACATAGGTTCCATGAACTGCTGAGAAGAAAGTGTACTCCTTTCTGTCTCCATTTAGTTTTCTTCAGAGATCTATCATATCTAACTTTTCTAGTATTCTATTTACCTCTTTGACTTCTTTCTTATTTATTTTGTGGTTTGATTTATCTAATTCTGAGAATGCAAGGTTGAGATCTCCCACTATTATAGTTTTGCCGTCTATTTCTTCTTGCAACTCTCTTAACTTCTCCTTTAGGAAGTTAGATGGTATACTACTTGGTGGATATATGTTTAGTATTACTATTGCTTCATTGTCTATGCTACCCTTTAGCAAGATATAATTTCCTTCCTTATCTCTTTTAATTAGATCAACTTTTGCTTTTGCTTTATCTGATATAAGAATGTCTACCCCTGCTTTTTTTTTTACTTCTCTTGAAACATAATAGATTCTGCTCCAGCCTTTTACCTTTGCTCTGAATGTATCATCCTGCTTTAAATGTATTTCCTGTAAACAACATATTGTAGGGTTCTGACTTTTGATCCAGTCTGCTATCCACCTCCACTTTATGGGAGACTTCATCTCATTCCCATTTACAATTAAAATTACTAATTCTGTATTTTCTGCCATCGTGTTATCCCCAGATTATGCTTTTCTTTCTTATTGCCCTTACCCCCCTCCCCAATATTAAACTTATGAGCACCACTTGCCTCAAGCAGCTCTTCCTCATTATAATCCCTCCTGCCCCCTTTGAATCCCTTCCCCTTCTTATACCTTTCACTTATTACTCTTTTGCTTTTCCCTTTTCCTCTCCCACTTTTTAATGAGATGAGAGAAGTTTCTCTGTAAACAAAATATGTCAGTTATTTTCTCTTTGAGTCAAATATGATGAGAGTAAGATTCACACAATGTTCCTCCCCATTCCTAAATTCTTCAGCTACGATTGGTTTCCTTTGCCTCTTCCTGGGATGCCTCTTCCTCTCTCTTTTTATCTCCCAAAACTTTTCCCTTTTTCTAATATTATCCCCTTTCCATTTCTGCTTTCCCTTTTTATATTATATCAGTAAAATCAAATTATACATGCAGTCTTTATGTATGTCCATGATAGAAATACAGTTCTCAAGAGTTTTTTTTTTACCTTTTTCTGTTACTCTTGAGTCCTATATTTGGAAGTCAATTTTTTTGTTTAGTTCTGGTTTTTTCATTAGAAACAAGTGGAATTCACCTGTTTCATTAAATGTCCATCTTCTTCCCCTGGAAGAAAATGCTCAGCTTAGCTGGGAAGTTTATTCTTGGTTTCATTCCAAGTTCTTTTGCCTTTTGGAATATCAGATTCCAGGCCCTTCAATCCTTTAATGAGGAAGCAGCTAGATCTTAAGTGATCCTTATTGTGGCTCCTCGGTATTTAAATTTTTTTTCTGGTTGTTTATAATATTTCTTTCTTAATCTGTGAAATTTAGCCATAATATTTTTGGGGGTTTTTATTTCAGGGTCTTTTCCAGAAGGTCTTAGATGAATTTTTTCAATGCCTATTTTACCTTCTGATTCTATTACTTCTGGGCAGTTCTTGTTGATGATTTCCTGTAAAATAGTGTCTAGGCCCTTTTTTCATCATAATTTTCAGGAAGTCCAATAATTCTCAGATTATCTCTCCTAGATCTATTTTCCAGGTCTGTTGTTTTTCCAATTAGATATTTAACATTTTTTTCTATTTTTTTCATTTTTTTTTTTTAGTTTTGCTTGACTGATTCTAGATGTCTCAGCGAATCATTCATTTCCATTTCTTCACTTCTGATTTTTAGTGAATTTTTTTCTTCATTAGTTTTTTAAAAATTTATTTCTGTGTGTGTCAAATTGAATTTTTAAGTGAGTTGTTTTAATGTATGAATTTTTTTTTCCATTTCACTATTTTTTTTTTACTGAGTTATTTTCTTTTTCCAATTCAGAAATCCTCCTTTTTTGGGGAGTTCTTTATCTTTTCCAATTCACCAGTCCCCCTTTCCTTGGAGTTCTTTATCTTTTCCAATTCACAAATTCTCTTTCCCTGCAGTCCCTGGGAGTTCTTTATCTTTTCCAACTTACATTTCAGGAAGTTGTTTTCTTTTGCTGCTTTTTCAAATTTTTCTTTAAGTGAGTTATAAGCCTTTTCTGTACTCTCTTGCATAGCTTCTCTTTCCTTTCCCCATTTTTCTTCTAGCTCTCTTTTAAGATTTTTTATAATTTCTTCTAAAAGAGCCTTGTGTGATGGAGATCCGAATATATCCCCCTTTGGGGTTTTGTCTAGAGACTGTCTGCTAATACTCACCTCGAGGTTGAAAACCCGCTCTCTTTCTGTATAGAAGCTGTCAGTGATTAGCATTCTCTTAGCTTTTTTACTCATTTTTTTAAAAGCCCTTGAGGTCTGTCTTTAAGGTAAGGAGGTTAGCAGCTTCCTCTACAGAACAGGGATAGATAGATGGACAGTAGCTGTCCTGAAAACAAGCTGCTAAGAGTGGCTGAGTTGCGAGAGTGCTCTGCGAAGAGCCCTGCTCCAGAAGTGTTTCTGTCCTGGGAATAGTCTGGTGGATCAGTGGCTGCCCTGGGGCTAGCAGTTGAGCAGCAAAAGTGTTGCTGCCCTGAGCAGAATCCCACTGTGTGTGGATTAGTGGCTGCCCTTGGAAGAGCCCCACACTGGAAGTATTTCTGCCCCGGGAAGCACAGTAGCATTGCAGAAGTTCTATTTCCCCAGGCAGAACCCTCTTGCTATGCAGGTTTGTGGCTGCCCTGGGCAGAGCTACCTTTTTCCCCCAACCCCTGTAGATTAAAGGCTGCCCCCTGCTGAGCCCCACTGCCTTCCAGAAGTGTGGCTGCCCCAGGTAAAAGCCCTGTGCTGCAGAATGGGACTGCTCAGCTGCTCTGTGGTCTGTGCTGAGTCACTTCCAGTCCCATGTGGGTATAGCCAGATCCTGTTAGATTCTGGCATTTTTTTTTTTTGGAGTACACTCTACCTTTGCCCTTTTTATAACTTCTCTGCTAATCTACTGCTTTGGAACCAAAGCAGAGCAGCCAATCTGTGGTAGAGACCTCCCTATAAAATCTCCACTCTCTTGGAGATAGCTCCTGCCCTGGTCTGCTTGGTATGCTAGCCTTTGGTTTTATCTCCCTACCTGTGCTAGCCTGCTCCTACCAATCAGGACAAACCTTTTCTGGCAATCTTCCAGATTATCTTCTGCTGGTAAGTTGTTGTACTTCCAATATTCATAGATTTTTACCAGTCAAGCACTATTTTTGAGGCTGAATTTGGTAATTTGTAGTGAGGGTATGAGAGGAGCTTAGAATGTCACGTGTGTCTTTTCTGCCATCTTGGCTCTGCCCACCTTGGTATAGGCTTTTAAGTGTAGATTTATGCCTAGTGTCTGTCATAATAATTTCCAATTTTTCTCAGCAATTTTTGTCAAATATTGAGTTCTTATCCAAGAAGCTGGGGTTTGAGGATTTATTAAATATTAGATTTCTATAGCCATTAATTATTGGGTATTGTGAACTTAACCTATTTCACTGATCAACTATTCTGTTTTTTAGTCAGTACCAAATGGTTTTAATGACTGCTACTTTATAATGTAGTTTTGTGGGTCTGATACAGCTAGGGCCACCTTTGCTCTTTTTCATTAATTCCCTTGAAATTCTTCATCTTTTGTTCTTCCAGATGAACTTTGTTATTATTTTTTCTCATTCTGTAAAATAGTTTCTTAGGAATCTGATGAATAATGTACTGAATAAGTAGATTAATTTTGACAGAATTATCATTTTTATCATATTAGCTTGGCCTACCCTTGAACATTTGATATTCTTCCATTTGATTAGACTTGATTTTATTCACGTGAAAAGTGTTTTGTAATTGTGCTTATATAAGTCCTGACTTTCTCTTGGCAGGTAGACTCACAAATATTTCATATTATCTACACTAATTTAAAATGGAATTTTTCTTTGTATCTCTTGCCACTGTACTTTGTTGATAGAGTAAGATTAGCCAGGGTCACTTTTGGCTGTAGACGAGGAAGAAGGAGATCGTGGAGATTCTGTATCCATCCAATTCACTTCTACCTTTAAAGACCAAGAATAAAGACCAAGGACTTTTGCTTATCCTGATTCCAGCTTATTCTAAGGTGTTCAGGGTGCTAACTCGGTCTTCACACTTCTCCAGTTGTCTTAACCCTATCAAAACTTCAGAAGGAAAAAAATTTGAAAATTGAGTCTCTTGCCCTAAGTTACAGACACAATAGGTAACAAAGCCATTATTTAAACCCTGATCTTCTAATAACCTTATGGTGATAGTAGCTAAATAAATTACTTCATATATTTTCTTAACAATCGTTACGAACGTTACTTAAATATTTTTAAAAGAATTTTTTAAATTTGCATTTTTAAAAATGCATCTTTGTTAGGTTACCTTGTCTTTGTAAATATGATAATACGAAGGATAACTTTTTAATCCAAAACTGAGTTCTAAAAGATATGTAAATTCTGAATGGAAGTGGATAAGAATTTAAAGAATTCTTATGAATAATGCTTCTGTTCAGTAAGCTATGAAACAAAATACTTGTTTCCTCCTCAAAACAAGATTGGGAATAAGTATCACCCCTAATACTATTTTTTTTTCTTGATCCTTGATCTTGTCACCTATTTCCCTTTTTTTTCTGTCTTCAAACTTTAAAAGTGACATTATTGCTAGATTAGCAAATAAAAATTTTAGAAAAAAGCATGCTAGCTACAAGTAATTCTAAATGAGGCTCCTCATAAAGTATAGGAAATGTTGCTATTGATGATTCTGTACCTTTAAGTTTGTAGTTAAGAAATACCTAGGTAAGATTTTTTCTACTTCTTATAAAATTTCAAGGTGAAGACTTTTTTAATGAGTTATCTTCAGTGGATTACATCTCCTTCAATTTATTCAAGTCCCATTGCAAATTATAGTATCATAGAATATCTAATTTAGAATACATGATATGTTTTTAAATGAAAATCTCAGCAAATACAAGTAAAATAAAACATCTGTTGCAGGAAAAATGTGATGATTTTTTTAAAAAAGTATTTTTTCTAAATTAAGTCTTAGAAAACATATAAACTTTTGCATTTAGATCTTTAACAAGCAATTAATCCATTTTGATTGTAATTTTTTTTCTTTTTCATTCCAATAAAAAATAGAACAGTCAACATAAAAATGACACCTTCTCTGTCTACTTGGGTCAGGATATTCATATATTTATCTAGATATCTGGATATATCTATATCTATATCCAGATATAGATATATCCAGATATCAATGATGTAATTACAACAAAAAACATTTCCCAAACTCTAGCTTCTACCTAGAATGCAAGATTGTTTTTCTCAAACATAGAATTTGGTAAACATTCAGACTTTCATTTCTTCAAGTATTGTTTCTTTTAATGTCTTCTTTTGTGGCAGTGCAGGATGCTACATAAACAAATATAAATAAAATATTTTTTAACTAGGAAAAAAATGGATAGTTGAAATAGTATTCCTCCCAAGACTCTTAACCTTTCACATTAACATTTGGTAGTTTTCATTATTTTCCTAATGAATCATGTTCTTTGAGATCATTTGATTAGTGAAATAGTAAGAATAAACATCATAATGACAAGTAAAAGCCACATTTAGCTCAGGATACATGGTTCAATTCATTATCTATATTGTAGTGGATTAATTATTTGCATGTATTAATATATCTATTAATTATCTGTATGTAGTAGATATTTAAAATGCTTTTTAAAACATTTGCTTCTTTGAAAACATAAGATGTATGGAAACTGGTCATATTTATAGTTTTATTAACTTTAGGAAATGTGTTTTTTTTTCCCTTTAAGGAAAAAGGCCCTTTTCCGCCAGGCCTTGTTTAATTTCAAGTAATAAAAACAGTCCCAATATCCAATATAGTAGAGAAAATCTTTGATGTATTTTCTTGGGTGGTAGCAAAAATGAACAGAGGAACTTTGTGAATGGCGGTGCTTTGTAAGAGGTTTCTAGGTAAACTCTTTGTCTTTGGGACATTTTAAAACAATTAAGCAAATATAAACCATCTTCTGAAATCACTCTTTTTAAGAAAAGGGGCTCCCTTTTTCTAATTCAGTATTAAACTGTGAACTCTTTCTTGTGTTCTGTTTCCTCCTCTGGTTCAACCCCTGACTCTGTCCTTCCAAATATCTAATGTGCTCTCTGTGCCTCATTTTCCTCAGTTGTAAAATGAGAAAGTTAGATTAAATGGCCTCCAAGGTGTCTTTCATCCTTTATTATTCTCTAATCCTAGCCTTTCTTTACTAAAAGCTACTCAGGAATAAATACGATGTATTAGTTTAAATGTAGGTCATATATAACCTCTCTGTAGTATATTACCATTGATGACTTGCATGAGAGAAAAACTGTAAAAGATATCACTGAAGACACTGAAGACCAGAATAAAAAATGGGTTAGCCAACTTGACTTGAAGTCAGGAAGACACAAATTCCAATGTGATCTCAGGCACTTGTTAGCTGTATGGCCCTAGGAAACCACTTAACTTCTGTTTGCCTCATTTTCTGTATCTGTAAAATGGGAATAGCAGTATCACTTATTTCTTAAGACTGTTGTGAGAGTAAAATGAGAGTTGAAAACTTTAAAGCACTTATAAATGCTATTTGTTTTATAATTATATAGTATATAAGAAATAAAGGAATGGTCCAAATGATTCACCAGTATAGGCATGAAGTATAATAAATAAAAATAATAATAAATAACTAACATTTATATAGTTTCTATTATGTGCCAGGCTCTGTGCTAAAAACTTTATATGTGTGTGTGTTGGGGGGGGGGGGTGGGAAATGTATCTATTTATATATTTTCTCATTTGATCCTTAAACCAACCCTAGAAGGTGGGTACTATTATTATTTTCATTTTCCAGATGTGAGAATTAGGCAAACAGAGATCAAATAAATTGTGCAGGTCATATGGCTAGTTAGTGTCAGAGAATGATGAATTGATTTTTATAATAGAGAAATGTCCAATTTCTTATGAAGAATTTACACAGAGATATCAAAGATATAAATTTCACAGGATAAGAGGGCTTGTTGGGGCTATATACTATATTAGTGGGGAGAATAATCCGACTAATGACATTATGGATTTATAGAAATATAGTGCAAAGGTTGCTCTTCATCTTTCTAAAGCCCTTCATAATGGGGCTCCAACCTATCTTTTCTGACTGGTTTCACCTCCATGTCCCTACAGCCCTCCATGTTCTAGCCAAATTACTCAACTTGTTTCCTACCAAGGATATTAAATGGACTCTCTTCATCCCTTTGTATGAGCAGTCCCTCAAAGATTGATTGAATTCCCTCCTCATCTCATTCTTTTAAAATTTGTAGCTCTCTTCAAGGCTCAGCTAAATTGCTAACTACTATGGGAGTTACTCATATCATATAAATATATAGAGATATATTTATTTTATATCATCTATCTGTGTGTCTAGTTCTCTACTTCCCTTCTCTTGAATCCTTGCATATTACCAGTATAACAGTATAATAATGGAGCACATTATTGTCCTTGTATCCTCAGCACTCAGCATAGTGCCTACTATAGAATTAATACTGTGTACATTTATCTCATACAGAAGAATCTATCAACCCAAAAACATATTTTATTAAATGTCTGTATACACTTTCCTAAGTACTGAGAATATAAAGTGGGGAAGGGAATAAAATAATCTCTCATTCCAAGAAGTTTATGTTGCATTGGGGGAGAGAAAATGCATATCCAGGGTATCCTAAAGGTCTTAATAAAGTTTTATGTTAGTACCATTTTAATAACTTAAGACTGTATCAAGATCTAGGGTACATCTTGTATGAGTTTATATAGGTAAAGACAAAATGAATATAAGATAATTAAGAAGGACACTAGCAGTTTGGGAGGGTCAGTAAAGGCATTATATAAAAGAAAATATAAACTGGGGTTCTATAAAGTGGAGGTGAAAAGGTAATACTTCTATTGGTGAGGGAAAGGTTTGGTCAGTATGAAAGCACAGAAAAAGATGGCTGGACAATGAAGTATAAAAGGGGATGTGACCAATTGTGAAGGGTTTCAAAAGTCAGAAGCTTTTCTATTTTATCTTACAGGCAATGGCAAGTCACTGGAATTTATTGAGTAGATGACTGACATAGATATTTGCTTTAGAAAAAATCACTTTTTCAACTGTGTGGAGAATAAATTAGAATAGAGAAGCAGGTGATGCAAGGAAGTCACTTAGGAATCCTATGTAATAATCCAGATGAGAGGTGATTTGGGCTTTCATTTAGGGAGTGGTTAATAAGTATGTAAATTGTGGAGATAGACAAAAACGATATGGGAATTAATTGATTTTCTTCAGTAAAGAGAGGGAAGCTTATGAATCTGGGATTTTTTTTTTAAATTGAGTGATATTGATGAAAATACTGTTGCTTAATAGAGGGGCTTGTTGGTGATGGAGTTGGGAGGGAAAGTATTAATTTCTGTACATATTAAGTATACAGTATCTCTGGGGCATCTAGTTTGAAATTTCCAGTATGAAAATAATGAAATGAAGCTGGAACTCAGGAGAGAAACTCAAAAAGGATAAATAGATCAGTGAATTATCTTCCTACAAATTACAATTAAGCATATGAGAATTGAAGAGATCACCAGAAAGGGAGCATAGAAAGAAAACACAAAAAACTCTTAAGACAAAATTGGGGCAAACCCACAGTTATGGGAAATGATATGGATTGTGAACTATAAAAGTTGACTGAGAAGAAATGAACAAATATGTAGGCATCTAATAGGAACTTAATAAAAGTTTATTGATTTGATTTGAGTAGAAGAATACTCAAGAAAAGAATCCTATTATGAATATGCAGAACAAGGAGAGCTTTCAGGGAGAGATAACTAATAGTGTCAAATAATCCAAAGAAGTCAAGAAGGATGACTGAGAAAAGGCAATTAATTTTATAAACTAAGATATCATTGGCAAATTTGGGGAAAAGTTTCAATTAAGTGATATGGTTGGAATTACCAAGTCTTATACGGTAAGTGAGGGGCAAGGATTTAGGATTAACAAGTTTTAGCTAATCATCTGGCTAATAAAGGAAGTATAGTTATTAGATTGAAGAAATAAAGAATTATATAATCTGGTTAGAATTTTTTTTTTGCAAATGGGCAGATTTGGGCATCTTTAACATGAAGATAAGCAGAAGATTAGATATAGGAAAGATTGTAGATGAAACAATGGTGAAGATCAGAATGAATGGGAATACAAGAGAACATGAAGAAGGGATGACAATGGGAAGAAGAAGAGGCATCTAATTATCAGAGATTGGGAGAAAGGAGGTAATGATAGGAATTTGAATATTTGAGATAAGGAGAAAAAGGGAACTTCTGACAAATTGACTCAATTTTCTCAATAAAATGACAAGGTGTTTAAAAAGAGAATGTAAAAGGTTGAAAAGAAAAGAGAACTTTACAGAGAACAACTCTCATGAAGATTAGGATAAGAAATTCAATTAAATAAAGAGTAAAAGAATTGCATTACTTCCATGAAATTAAAAAACATAAACTAGGTGTTTGTCCAGACAGTTCATTTAAGTAAATTTCTTCAAACCTGTTTAGCTATTCATAAGAAGGAGAGAATGAGATAGATAATGGTAACTTAAGTGCAGGTTTGTGGTTTGCAAGAGACAAATGACAAAAAGGCAAAAGAAAAAAGCATTAGATAGTAGAGTCAATGTGAACTTGATTTGGTCTAATAGTATGGGGAATAATGGTCTAAGAAAGTAATGTGATGCAAAGGGACTAGTAGTCATCATGGGAATGAAAAATGGATTTAGCAAGAGAGAAATAGTATCAATGAAATCATCAAGAACATGTATGACCAAAAACAGGCTGGATCAGAATTAACAACTCTGGTGAAAGAAACATGGTGTGTATTAGAGGAAAATTCTCTGAAGGCTCAGACCTGAAACCATCTGCCCATTTATTAACTATGTAACCTTAAACAACTTTCTGGAAATATATTATATTATATAATTATATATATAATATTATACATTAACTTAATATTATATCTATTATGCTAATATATTATTATAATTATTTCCATATACTAGGTGGTCTCCAATGGATTGGACAAAGTCTCTGTATGCAGAAAGAGAACAATATCAATTGCATAGATTGAAAAATCATCTCAGGTTTCAGTACCACAAGGGTGGAGATTACATATAATTGGGATCAAGAGCCCATCAATATATTGAAGGAACCAATTTTCTTCTCCACAGGGCATTAGGACTTTAAGCCTTGTCTGTGTTTTTTCTTCTTTTTAAAAAAATAAATTGATTCAATTGTTTAGTTTTTTTAAATTTCTGATTATACATGTTTGTTAACTTTTAAAAACACACATTTCTTTATGAATCATAGTGGGAGAGAGAAAAAACTCAGAACAAAATGGGGGACAAAAAACTAAAGAGGAAAAAAAAAAAGAAGTGAACATTGCATGTGTTGGTTTACATTCAATCTCCATAGTTCTCTTTCTGGATGCACATGACATTTTCTATTCAAAGTATTTTGGGCTTATCTTTGATCACTGAATCACTGAGAAGAACAAAGTTTTTCATACATGATCATTGCACAATCTTGCTGTAACTGTAAATAATGTTTTTCTAGTTCTGCTGGTTTCACTCAGTATCAGTTCATGTAAATCTTTCTAGGCCTTTTTAAAATCAGTTTGTTCAGAATTTTTTTATAGAACAATAATATCCCATTACTTTCATATACCACAACTTATTCCTCCATTCCCCAACTGATGGGGATCTACTCATTTTCCAATTCTTTGCTACCACAAAAAGAGCTGCTACAAAAGAGATATAGTAGTGACACTGCTGGTTCCAAAATATGCAAAATTTTATAGTCTTTTGGGCATAATTCCAAACTGCTATCCATAAGTGGTTGGATCATTTCACAACTCCACCAATAATGTATTAGTGTCCCAGATTTTCCACATCCCTTCCAACATTTGCCATCATATTTTTCCTGTCATGTTGGACAATCTGAGAGGTTTAAATTGATAACTCAGAAGTATCTTAATTTGCATTTCTTTAGTCAATAGTGATTTAAAGCATTTTTTTCATTTGACTAGAAATAACTAATTTCTTTTGAAAGTTATCTGTTCATATTCTTTAATCTATATCAATTGGAAAATGGCTTGTATTTTTATAAATATGAGATAATTCTATATATATTTTATAAATGAGACCTTTATCAGAAACCTTGGATGCAAAAATTTATCTCCAGTTTTCTGCTTCCCTTTTAATCTTCTTCTTCTTTTACTTCTTCTTCTTCTTCTTCTTCTTCTTTTTGTTTATTAAACAACCTTTAATAAGGTTGTTATTTCCTAAAACATGGTCAATTTTTGTGTAGATGCCATGTACTGCCGAGAAAAAGGTCTATTATAGCTAGGTTTTCTATGCTAGTTTCTTTCTTGTTTATTTTGTGATTTGATTTGTCTGAGTTAAGGTGCTCCACTAATATATCTTGCTATCTATTTCTTACTATAAAAAAACTCTTTTTTTTTTTGCTTGTGCAAAACTTTTAAATTTAATGTAATCAAAGTTGTCCGCTTTGCATTTCACAATGTTTTCTAGTTCTTCTTTGGTCATAAATGCATCTCTTCTCCAAAGATCTGATAAGTAAATTATCCCTTGCTCTCTTATTAGATCATGATAGCTAATACCTATGATTAGGTATTAGATGATGATCAGATTATGATATCCAATTATGATATCACTCTTTATGCTCAAATTATGTACCCTTTTTAACCTTCTCTTGGTATGGAGTGAAAGATGTAGGTCTATGCTGAGTTTCCCATGTACTTTTTCCAGTTTTCCCAGTATTTTTCTTTTTTTGATGGTGAGTTCTTATCACAGAATCTGGAGTTTGGGGATTTATCAAATATTAGATGGCTATAATTACTGATTATTATGTCATATGCATTTAATCTAGTCCACTGAGAGTCCAATACTCTATTTCTTAGCCAGTACCAAATAGTTTTGATGACTTACTGATTTATAATATAGTTTTAGGTCTAATACTACTAAGCCACCATCCTTATTATTTTATTATCATCTATTACCTTCATATTATTGACCTTTTGTTCTTCCAGGTCAATTTTGTTATTATTTTCTCTAACTCTATAAAATAATTTGTTGTCAGTTTGATTGGTATGGCACTGAACAAGTAGATAAACCAATTTAGAAAGAATTTTAATTTTTACATTATTAGCTCAGTCTCCCCATGAGCAATGGATATTTTTCCATTTGTTTAGATTTGTTTATTTGCATGTGAATTGTTTTATAATTTTGTTCATATAGTTCCTGAGTTTTTCTTGGAAGGCAGAAACCCAAATATTTGATTTTGTCCACAGTTACTTTAAATGGAATTTCTCTTTCTAACTCTTGCAGCTGGGACTTCATCAGTAATATACAAAAATGCTGATAATTTGTGATGGCTTAGTTTATATTGTGCAACTTGGCTCAATTGTTTCAAGTCAATTTTTGGATGCTTCTCTAAGTATACAACCATATAATATGCAAAGAATGAAAGTGTTATCTCCTCATTGCATATTTTTATTCTTTTAATTTCTTTTTCTTTTCTTATTACAAAGGCCAATATTTTTAGTACAATATTGAATAATAGTGGTGATAATGGGCATTCTTTTTTCACCCTTAATTTTATTAGGAATATATCCAACTTGTCTTCATTACAAAAAAAAAGTCTGGCTGATTATTTTAGATAGATACTGCTTATTATTTTAAGGAAAACTCCTTTTATCCCTGTGTTTCCAAGCATTTTAAATAGGAATGGAAGCTATATTTTGTCAAAAACTTTTTCTGCATCTTTTGAGATTATCATAATTTCTGTTGATTTTGTTATTGGTATAGTTGAATATGGCAATAGATTTTCTGATATTGAACCAGCCCTGCATTTCTGGTGTAAACCCCACTTGGTCATAGTGTATTGTCTTGCTGCTAAGTTGTTTTAATCACTTTGCTAATACTTTATTCAATTTTTTTTTTTGCAGCAATATTCATTATTGCCGTTTTGGGTCTTCCTGGTTTAGGTTTTAGTATCATATTTATGTCATAGAAGAAATTTGGCAGGGCTCCTTCTTTATCTATTTTTTTTCCAAATAGTTTACATAGTATTGGAATTAATTGTTCTTTAAATGTTTGGTAGAATTCATTTGTGAATCCAACTGGCCCTGGAGATTTTTTTCTTGGAGACTTCATTGATGGCTTGTTCAATTTCTTTTTCTAAAATGGGGCTATTTAAGTAATTTATTTCCTCTTCTGTTAATCTGGGCAATCTATATTTTTGTAAATATTCATATATTTTGATTAGATTACCAGATTTGCTAACATAGGCAAAATAACATCTAATTATTGTTTAAATTTCATTTTAATTGGAGGTAAATTCACCCTTTTCATTTTTGATGCTATTAATTTGGTTTTATTCTTTGCTTTTTATAATCATATTAAGTAAGGGTTTATCTATTTTGTTGGGTTTTTCATAAAACCTACTCTTAGTTTTATTAATTAGTTCAATAGTTTTCTTCATTTCAATTTTATTGATCTCTTCTTTGAGTTTCAGAATTTCTAATTTGGTATTTAATTGGGGATTTTTATTTTTTTTCCAGGTTTTTTAGTTGTTTGCTCAATTCATTGATCTTCTCTTTCTCTATTTTATTCATGTAAATATTTAGAGATACAAAATTTTCCCCTAATACCTGATTTGGCTGCATTCCATAGGTTTTGGTATGTTGTCACATTATTGTTATTCACTTGGATAAAATTATGATTGTTTCTGTGACTTGTTGTTTAACCCACTAATGTTTAGAATGAGATTATTTAATCTCCAATTGATTTCTACTCTATCTTTCCCTGCCCCTTTACTGAATCTTTTTATTGCAATGTGGTTTAAAAAGGAAACATTTATTATTTCCATCTTTCTGTATTTGAATATGAGGTTGTTATTTCCTAAAACATGGTCAATTTTTGTGTAGATGCCATGTACTGCCAAGAAAAAGGTTTATTATAGCTAGGTTTTCTATTCTAATTTTTTTCTTGTTTATTTTGTGATTTGATTTGTCTGAGTTGAGGTGCTCCACTAATATATCTTGCTATCTATTTCTTACTATAATTTGCTTAATATCTTCTCTAGGAATTGCTCTACTACTTGGTGCTTATACACTTACTATTGTTATTACGTTATATTATTTATATTATTATTATATTATTATTTATTTATATTATGGTACTCTTTATCAAGATGTCCTTTCATTAATTATCTCTTTTAATTTGATCTATTTTTACTTTAGCTTTATCTGAGATGAAAATGACTACCCCTGATCTTTTTCTTTAGTTGAAGCATAATAATTTTTGCTCCAGCCTTTTTACTTTTACTGAGCATGTATCTCTGTTTCAAATGTTTTTCTCATAAATAACACATTGCAGAATTCTGTTTTTTAATCCACTCTGCTATTCACTTTCATTTTATGGGAGAGTTCATTCCATTCACATTCACAGTTATGATTACCAACTCTTCTGGTATTCTCTCCATCCTATTTTCTCCTGTATATACTTTTGCTCTCTCTTTCCACCCTGTTCTGCCTTAGTAGTATTTTATTTTTAACCCATCCCACTCACTACCTACCTTATCTTCTGTCATCCTGTCCTCTTCTCTTACCTTTCCCCTTTCTGTCTGCCTTCTCTTCTATCCAATCCCTCCATTTTCTTTCCTGTTTCTCCTCCTACTTCTTTATAGGGTAAAATAAATTTCTATGTCCAATGAATGATCAAGTTATTCCCTCTTCGAGCCTCAGACACTGTTCATGCCCTTCCCTTCTTTCTCTCTTTCTTAAAAGAATTAAGACTGGGAGCAGCTAGGTGGCACAGTGGATAGAGTACCAGCCCTGAAATCAGGAGGACCTGAGTTCAAATATGGTCTCAGACACATAATACTTCCTATTTGTGTGAACCTGGGCAAACCACTTAACCCCAATTGCCTCAGCCAAAAAAAAAAAAATGTTTAGGGCAGTTAGAAGGTATAACAGATAGAGCATTGACCTTGGAGTCAAGATTATAAATATTTAATAACTGTTTGGGGTGGGGAAAAGTCTATGCATGATACTTTTCAGTTTATAAACTTGTAGTTAATAATCTACCTTATTGACATTTTCTCCGCCACTTTTGTAAGGTCAGACAATTACCAAAACAATATAATCAAGCCTTAATTTGTGGGGTTTAATAGTTTCTGACATATAAATGCTCACAATCAAAAATAATGCGTGAACAATCAGTATACCACTGTTATGAGAAATTCCAAGTAGGCAAGTTTGAGTGGAAAATAGGATATATAAAGGACAGCAATATATTATCAGACTACAATAAGAAGCTGGGGCCATACAAAACAGTTTGTATTTTATCCTTTTGGTAATAGTGAGCCACTGAAGTTTTATGATCTGAGGAATGACATGAAGGAAGCTTGTGATTCAAGAGCATCAATTTTGAAACTGTGGAGAGTAGTTTGGAGAGGGGAGACACTGGATACAGAGAAACCAGAGAGTAGGTTCTAGCAATAACATAGGTTGAAAGATAAAAAGCACCTGAGTTAGTGGTAGCTTTGTGAGTGAAGAGGAGACAGACAGAAGAAATGATCTGGAAGGCAACCAAACTTAGTATAGAGTTAAATGATGGTATCACGTGTTGACAAATCCTTTGGTATAGTATGTAAGCACAAGTTAAGTCGAAGTAACAGGAAGTAAATGAAAGAAAAGATCAGAACCTGACTGAGATTGTCAATTGAGAAATAATAAGGATCTAGGTTTTAGAAAATTAAAAAAATAAATATACTTTAATACCAGCTTGGATGTCCATTGAGATGTGAATAGCTGATGTAAGACCTTCTCCTCTGGGAATATATATCCTGCCTCTTTCATCTTCTTGCTCTCCATTTTTGCTATTTTTTCATCTTCTCCATTTCCCCACAGCAGGCTATCATCTCAGTGTGCTTTTGTCAAATGAACTTGGATTTATGCAACATCAGAATTCTAGAATGAGAGTCTGACTAAAACAGCTGTAAAAGTCACATTGGGCACTAATGGTAGATGTAAATATCTTCCTTGAAATCTATGAGTCAAACAGATGGGGTCACAGCATTTGTCTTTCCCAAGTGCCCTCTACATAATAATCTTGATCACTGACTATGGATAGGACAAATGCTCTGTTAGGCACTGTATCAAACTTGCCTTAAGGTGACAGAGGCAAGGGAAAGATAAGATTGAGAATTCAATGCCATTTCTCATCTTCCTCCCCCCCCCCTTTTTTTCCCCAACAAACAACTCAAATGAAATTTCTGCTGATGCAAACAGCCTAGAATAAGAAATGATAGTACTTACAGCAGCAATATATCTTTCCCAATATACTTTCTTAACCAAATCTATTAAGGGCTTTAGATGCATCCTTTAAGAATGTTTTGTTTTTTTCAACTAGAAAGGCCTAAGAAGAGGAAAAATCAAAGTGATGCCTTTACCTTGTTTTCCCCTACCTTCAATTGTTTTCTGTCATTTATAATTATTTTATTCAAGTAAACTAAGTATTTTAGAACTTTTTTTTTTACAAAATGAATGTGAGAAATGCAAAGTGCACAAAGTAGAACTTACATTGGAACTTACTTAACTCATTGTCAAGCAGCACAGATGGACAGTACTTGGAATCCAGAAGTCAGTAGTGGGAGATTAGGTAGAGTGGCTTTTGGAAAATGATGTACAATGCTTTTAGCACCTAATTTCTACTAAAATTATTTTTTTAACAACAGTATTCTCCAATTGTGGTTATATGAACATGAATAACAAAAAATATTTATTTTTTGCAAATAAGCAAAAGGAGAAACTACAACAACAAAATACACAAATATGATTTTCCTTCCACCTAATTCTTAGTCTCTTAAAAAAGTTGCAAACAATGAACAGTCCAATCCAGAGACTGGAGAAATACTCTCCTTTTCTATGATGGATTATTCCTGAATACTAGGAAAATAGTAGGTATTAAGGAAAACCCTAGGTATTCTACACTTGACAACCCTTCCTTCTTCTTTCCTTCCAATTCTAGGAATATGAACCTAATCATATGATTTATGATTATGATCATATGATAAATCAAATAAAAAAAACTAAGAACTAAAAAAATCATCTTGTTTCTAGAGGTGAGTGTGTCAGTCTGTTCCCTTTTGTTTTCACTCACCATCTTTGTACATTTTAGATCTAAAGTACACTTCTCTAGCCACTGTGGTCCTACATGTGTTATTTCCTTCATTTGAATGTAATCTCTTTGAGGACAGAGATCATCTTTGATTTTGTATCTATGTTCCTAGTGCTTAGCACAATGTTTTGTAAATTTTATGAGCTTAATTTTTTCCATTAATTCATTCAGAAATTGATGCTGGGATGGTTATATTGTAAGAATAAAAAAAAAAGATGGAAGAAATATAGGATGGAGATGCTGGGGGAATTCCAAGACAAAATACTCCTTACTTAATTTTGCTTCTCTTTTACTCCAGCTAATACTGCAGTGAGATAAATCATTGTATAGTAGGATGGTAGACCTAAATTAAAGAGATCTGAGTTCTGATACAAAGAACCTCAAGTAAGAATATTTGCAATGTTACTTCACAGAAGCTATTGGAAATTGTCATATTAATGTGAGTGATTACTACTCAAAGAGAAGAAAAATAATTTCTTATATTTATAGAGAGTTTTAAAGTTTTCAAAACACTTTCCTTAAAATACCAGTGCTTGGGAAAAAAATATTATTACCCTCACTTTACAGGTGAGAAAACTGAGGCTTACAGAGTCTGTGGCTTACTCATGGACATGAGTAATTACTCATGGTAATGAATATAATCACTAAGACAAACCAAAATTTGTCACCTCCTGTATTCTTTTTTACCACATTGTACCCCATTGTTTGGAGAAAGGAAAAATATTTTTAGAACATTAAATTTCCAGAATGTTAATGGTTACTTTATTATTTTCTTCCTGCCCCATAGATAAAAGATAAATTCTGTGGGTATCTGGAAAGACTGAGATAATATAATTAATCCTATTTGATATATAAAAGGGAAACTGGTAGAAACTGAGAATGATCAATTTCCCAACCATCTATCTACGGCAAAGGATGGATCTTGAACTGGTTTTTGAAAATAGCCTGGGTGTAAAAAAGATGGAAAATGTGGAGACTGCACAATACCCTAAACTAAGTGCTTCTGTATTCTTATCTTGTGGAGAAAGGGAAACATTTATTAAGCATTTACTATTTGTCAACCATGATACCAATACTTTACACATATTTTCTCAACTGAACCTCACAATAACAACAATAAGATAGATGCTCTTATTATCCACATATTATGACTGAGGAAACTGAGACAGGCCAAAGTTAGGTTACTTGCCCAGGGATACAGTTAGTGTCTAAGGCAGGTTTTGAATGCCAAGTACTTGGTCATGAAGACCTTAATTAAAATCTTGTCTCAGGAATTTATTAGCTATATAATTTGTACACATCACTTAATCTTTCTCTACCACAGGTGCCTCAACTGTGCTGCTATTCAATCATTTTCAGTTGTTTTCAATTTTTTGTGACCCCATTTGGGGTTTTCTTGAAAAAGTTATTGGAATAGTTTGCCATTTCCTTCTCCAGTTCATTTTGCAGATGAGGAAATTGAGGCAAACAGGTTTGTGTCTTGTCCAAGAACATATAGCTAGTCAGTGTCTGAGGCTGGATTTGCACTTAGGAAGATGAGTCTTCCTGACTCCAGTCTTGGATCTCTATGTACTGCACCTACTAGTTGCCTATTGTAAAAGGAAGCAGTTGTACATGAACTGATGCTGATTGAAATTAGTAGGACCAGAAGATCATTATATACTTCATGAACAAGACTATAGGATGATCAATTCTGATGGATGTGGTTCTCTTCAACAATGAGATGCACCAAATCAGTTCCATTTATTCAATAAGTAATGGAACCAGCTACACCCAGTGAAAGAACTCTGGGAAATGAGGGGGAACCACTACATAGCATTTCCAATCCCTCTGTTTTTGTCTGCTTGCATTTTTGATTTCCTTCTCAGGTCAATTTTACATTATTTCAAAGTCCAATTCTTCTTGTGCAGCAAAATAACTGTATGTATATGTAATATATAGATAGATAGATAGATAGATAGATAGTGTTTAACACATACTTTGACATATTTAACATGTACTGGTCTACCTGCTATCTGGGGGAGGAGGTAGGGAGAAGGAGGGGAAAAGTTGGAAGAGAAGGTTTTGCAAGAGTCAATGCTGAAAAATTACCCATGCATATATCTTGTAAATAAAAAGCTACAATAAAAAAGGAAGCAGTTGAATTCAATGTCCTCTTAGTTTTGATCCTGACTTAAATTCATGAACCTATGACTTTTCTAACCCCAAGTCCAGATATCTATAAACTCCATTGGTTTAAAATCATTTGATCTGCTATAGGGCTGGAGAGGGACATACCAATAAAATATTGCCCCATTAAGAGTGAATGGGTATGAAGTAAGCAGAAAATGTGGTTTTCTTTTGTTTATATACATGGAGAATATACTCTTTTCCAATGGGGCATCTAGTTGAAGTATACTCAATGGAATCAAGGCAGAAGTCACATGAGTAGGATTCTGAACTTGAAGTCACGGGGCTTAATGTGGAGAAAGGATACCTTGTTTTTGTACTGACAGAGAGCTAAGAATATTTTTTCACATTTTTAAATACAATAAAACTTTATTTTAAAATGAAAAAAATATTCTTATTCAAGTGAACATATATAAACTATTGCTGACCTCTTGTCTGGAGCGATAGGTTAAAAAAAACTTTCAAAAAAGAAGAGAATTTGCACTCTAAGTGCATCAGAGGATCTCAATAGATATCCATAGACCAAAGACCATTCTTGGCTGCATGGAGTGGAAAGAACTGACAGTTAGCAGCCATAACCACAGATACAGATAGCAATCATGGTCAGAAGAATCTTCTTTGAATACCAAAGACAATGACAGGCTGCTAATCATGGTTGAACATGATTTGTAACACCATTTATCCTAGGATTAGAGTAAATAGATGAAGTTCTTAAATATTAATGGCCCAATTAAAGAAGGAAATTATGAATATTTAATAAGGTCTTTTCTTGAGAAATTTCTTGCTTGGTACTCAAGACATTCATCTTCTTTCCTTAGCTTCAGTTCTAAACTTTATCTGCATTCTCATTTAAATTGATTAAAAAAACCCTAGAACTGAAAACTCTAGAACTACCCAGCCTTACCTTAGATAGAATGGTATTTGGCCTATAAAACTTAAATTCTAGAAGGAAAATAAGGTAAACAAACAAATATGAATCCTATACAGATGGATTAGAATGTTTATATACCTAAATATGGATATAAATTGAAGGTTCAACTGGGTATTAAGGTATAATATTAAATCAGAAATGGTTCCTATTTCCTCAGGAGAGGTCTCCTAGTAGAATTGATTACTGCACTGATTATTAGTTCCAGTTTTTAAACTCCTGCAGAAAATCTATAAACACTTGACAAAAGGTCAAAGAAAGAATATAGATTTGTTGATTTATAATTTTTCCATAATTCATTTAATAGAAATCTTAATTTACTTTGCTTGTAAACAATTATTCATGGAATAATGCAGTGCTGGGCTTATGATGTACATACCACTCAATCACAGCCTCATAGATTATAACTTTTGTCTTCTTTTTTTTCCTTCTTTTTTTTAAATAAAGCTTTTTATTTTCAAAACATATGCATAGGGGGCAGCTAGATGGCACAGTGGATAGAGCACCAACTCTGAAATCAGGAGGACGTGAGTTCAAATCTTGCCTCAGACACTTGACACTTCCTAGGTGTGTGACCCTGGGCAAGTCACTTAACCCCCATTGCCTCAAGGGAAAAACACATGCATGGATAATTTTTCAACAATAATTCTTACAAAATCCTGTGTTTTAAATTTTCCCCTTCTTCCTCCCCACCCCCTCTCCTAGATGGCAAGTAATTAAATATATGCTAGACATGTTAAAATATATGTTAGACCCAATATATGTAAACATATTTGTACAATTATCTTGCTGCACAAGAAAGATCAGAACAAAAAGGAAAGAAAATTAATAAGAAAACAAAATGCAAATGAACAACTACCAAAAAAGTGAGAATGTTATGTTATGGTCTACACTCAGTTCTCACTGTCCTCTCTTTGGGTGTACATGGGTCTCTTCATCACAAGATCATTGAAACAAGTAGTGTTCCAGTTGGTTTTTTGTTTCAGCAGAGTAATCACCATGAGAATAGCCAGGTGTTGAGACCAAATTCTTTATTATCTCCTATTTTCTGCCTGGGGCCAAGGCTAACTTTCTCAAGGTCCTCTGGAATGTGTCTTGGTTTCTGTGGGGGAGGCAGGAGAACCACCAAAATGGTTTCTGTTTTGAAGTCTTTTTCAGTCTGAGAACTTGTGCTCCAACCTACAGCCCTCTTTCTTCCCCCAGTCTGTTCTGGTCCCTCTCCCAGTCTGTCTCTGGCTCAGATGGGCCTTATATCTCAGTGGAGAAATGAAAGAGGATAGGCCTGCCACCACAGTGGTGTGAGATGGAATGAATGAATCTTGCTGGGTTTGTCCCAGCTTATATACTCTATTATAATTACATTATCATAGATGTGACTCATAGAATAGATATTAATCTTGTAGAATTACATTAAATACTAAGTACATGTACTGACCTAGAGAATTATTAATCACTATGCTAAACTAGATAACCATTGTCTTATCAATTTCAATGACGTAACATGTAAGAATCCTGGTTTCAAGTACAGAGTTCTGGCCCATAATAGAAACTGTCCCCAATCATCTTATTGTTAAACAGAGTCATGCCCTTCAGAATCGATCATTATATAATATTGTTGTTGCCATGTACAATGATTTCCCAGTTCTGCTCATTTCACTTAACATCACTTCATCACTCCAGGCCTCTCTAAAACCATCCTGCTGATCATTTCTTAAAGAACAATAATATTCCATAACATTCATATTCCATAATTTATTCAACCATTCTCCAATTGATGCACATCCACTCAGTTTCCAGTTTCTTGCCACTATGAAAAAGACTGCCACAAACATTTTTGCACATGTGGGTCCCTTTCCCTCCTTTAAGATATCTTTGGGATACAAGCCCTGTAGAAACATGCTGGATCAAAGGATATGCACTGTTTGATAACTTTTTCAGCATAGTTACAAATTGCTCTCCAGAATGGTTGGATCCATTCATAATACCACCAACAATGTATTAGCGTGTGAGTTTTTCCACACCCCCTCCAACATTCATCATTATCTTTTCCTGTCATCTTAGCCAATCTGACATGTGTGTACCTCAGAGTATCTTAATTTGCATTTCGTTGAACAGTAGTGATTTAGCACACTTTTTCATATGACTAGAAATAGTTTTAATTTCTTCATCTGAAAATTGACTGTTCATATCCTTTCACCAAAAATTTGAGTCAATATTCTCTATATATTTTAGGAATAAGGCCATTATCAGAAACTTTAAGTGGAAACATATTTTCCCAATTTATTGCTTCCCTTCAAATCTTGTCTGCATTAGTCTGGTTTCTACAGAAAATTTTAGCTTAATAATCAAAATTACCTATTTGGTGTTCAATTATGAGTTTCAGTTTTTTATTCACACATTCCTTCCTTCTCCATCTTAGAGATAAGCTTTCTTATGTTCTTCTAATTTGCTTATAATATCACTCTTTATGTTTAAATCATGAATCCATTTTGACCTTATCTTATTATATGGTGTTAGATGTGGGTCAATACCTAATTTCTGCCATACTAGTTTCCAATTTTCCCAACAATTGTCAAAAAGTGAGTTCATATGCCCAAAGCTGGTGTCTTTCAGTTTGTCAAATTTTTGTAGTTATTATTATTGATTAGATTGTTACAGTTATTAACTATTTTGTCCTTTGAACGTAACCTATCCCACTGGTCAACTATTCTATTTATTAGCCAGTACCAAATATTTTTGATGCTTCTGCTTTATAATACAGTTTTAGGTCTGGGCCAATGAGGCAATCTTCATTGGTATTTTTTTTTTCATTAATTTCTTTGAAGTTATTGATCTTTTGTTCTCCCAGGTGAACTTTGTTATTATTTTTTCTAGATCTGTAAAATAATTTCTTGGGAGTTTGATTGGTATGGCGCTAAATAAGTACATTAATTTAGATTGTATTTTCATTTTTTTTAATATTTGCTCAGCTTACCCATGAGCACTTGATATTTTTCCAACTTATTAGATCTCACTTTATTTGTGTGAAAAATGTTTTGTAGTTGTGTTCCTATAGTTCTTTACTTTCCCTTCATAGATAGATTTTTAAATATTTTATATTATCAACTTCTGTTTTGAATGGAATTTCTCTTTCTGTCTCTTGCTGTTGGAATTTGTTGGTAATATATAAAAAAGCTGATGGTTTATGTGCATTTATTTTATAAACTGTAAATTTACTAAAGTTGAGAGTTGTTTTTAGTAGTTTGTTAGTTGATTCTCCAGGGTTCTTTGAGAATGCCATCATATCATTTGAAAAGTGATAATTTGGTTCCATATTACCTACTGTAATTCCTTTAATCTCTTTTTCTTAAAGCCAATGCTAACATTTCTAATACAATATTGAATAGTAATGGTGATAGTGGGCAATTTGTTTTATCACTGATCTTGCTGGGAATGGTTCTAGTTTGTCCCCATTACATATGATGCTTGCTGATGGTTTTAAATAGATGATATTGACCATGTTAAGGAAAAGTCCATTTATTCCTATACTTTAGAATTTTTAATAGGAATGGGTGTTGGATTTTATCAAATGCCTTTTCTGCATCTATTGAGATAATCATATGATTTTTGTTAGTTTGGTTATTGATATAGTACATTATGCTAATAGTTTTCCTAATATTGAACCAGTCCTACATTCTTGGTATAAATTCTATTTGATCGTAGTGTATTATCCTGGAAGTGATGACTGTGTTAGCACTCTGGATACCTTAGAATCAGCTAGAGTTAGCATAAGCAGAACTCCTTAGTCTTTACTCTTGGTCTTTAGAAGTAAGATTGAATTGGATGGAAGCAGAACCTCCATGACCTTCCTTCTCCCCTGTCTACTGCCAAAGTGCCTCTGGCTAGTCTTATTCTACCCCCTAGTCCCTCCTACAATTCTCTGTATACATCAATCATTGAGCAGCACAGTATAGTGGGAAAGGCCATTTTCCAAGCATATGCCCATAGAGTATTGTCCAATCAGTAGTTAGTCTTAAGTGCTCGGCTGTCCTGACCTCAGTGCATCAACTCAAGTTTCAAGCCCATTACATCTTCCACTTTCTTTTGTTTTAGAACACAGGTGGTCACACCATCCCTGACTTCTCAGGAAGGTGAGAACCCCAAAAAGGAGGTGATCATGCCCTCCCTGACTTCTCAGAAAAGGAGGTGAAAACAACAAAAAGGAGATGATCACACCCTCCCGATTTCTCAGAGAGGTGAGAACCTCAAAAAGAAGGTGATCACGTCCTCCCTGATTTCTCAGGAAAGGAGGTGAAAACACCAAAAAAGGAGGTGATCACACCCTCCCTTATTTCTTAGGAAAGGAGGTGAAAACACCAAAAAAGGAGGTGATCATGTCCTCCCTGATTTCTCAGGAAAGGAGGTGAAAACACCACAAAAGTAGTTGATCATGCCCCCCCCCCATCATGTCTCAGGAAGGGAGGTGAAAGCACTAAAAAGGAGATGATCACACTCTCGCTAACATCTCAGAAAGGGACATGAAAAGGACCAAAGGAAAGTGGGGATAGCTAGCGGATTTCTGGGCTGAAGGGTCTTATTAGAAACAGGTATTCACAAACCCATCAGAATAGGAGGTATTACACAAGCACATAGAAATAACACACAGGCTATTAGTGGTGACTCTCCCCACAGCCAATGCAGGCTCAATGTGGTGTAACAAACATGAATTGTAAATGGAAGTAGTGATATAACAAACAATGTAAATCAACATGGTGTTGTAAAAGATTTCCAGAAGTCCTAGAAGGAGGGTATGTAAACAAGAGTCACACATACACCTTCTTCAGCAGCCAAAAGATAATCCCAAACCAATCTATTGTTCATTGCTTCACGTGTCAGGGAATCCAATGATCCCCACAAGTTTTTGAAGTGCTGCAACAGTCTTTTCATGTGTTAGGGAATGCAATGATTCCAGCAGATTTTGAGTCCTGCAACAGTCTTATCATTTCTCAGAAAATCCAATAATTACTGAGGGTTTTCAAGTCCTACAACAATGTTATCATGTCTCAGAGAATTCAGTGATTCCTGAGGGTTTTTAGGTCCTACAACAATCTTATCATGTCTCAGAAAATACAATGATTTCTGAGGATTTTCAAGTCCAACAATTTTTGATGTCCATGAGTCAAACACCATAACTGCCAGGCTCTTTCAGTGATAGGCACAGTCAGGAATGGAACCACCCAATGTTTCTTGGGTCTTCTCCTTCATTTCAAAGGTCTGCTCAGTCTCTCTCCAATGGACAAGGCAAATACAGTTCGTTGGCATGCATCTGATCCCTTCTCCACCTGTAGAAATACAAGCAAACCCTCTCCCCCAAGCAGTTAACCTATCTGGTCCCTTCCATTCACCACTTTCTGGGTCTCTCCACATCACCTGGCGATTATCTAAAGATAGTGGAGCTGCTCACACTGGACACTGCCCTTCCAGTGAGTTATAAAATCTGTCTGCCGGAGCCAGTGCATCTTTGTCAAAAATCAAGAAGTTGATAGTATAAAGAGCTAGATTTAGAAGTTCTCTAGGTTACCTGTGGCTCCCCCTTTCTTTTGTTTTTGGAGGAGTGCTTTAATGTCTCAATTTCTCCTCTCTACTATTTCCTATCCTTGAGGATTAAAAGGTATGCCAGTAGTGTGTAAAATCTCATACTGTGCACAAAAGTGTGCAAAATGTTTAGAAGTTTATACAGGTCCATTATCTGATTTTTTTTTTGCTTGTGGCACACCCATAATTGCAAATACTTGGATAAGGAACTCAATGACCACTTGGACTGTATCTTGCTGCTGGTATTGCAAAAGTGAATCCTGAAAAGGTGTCTACCACAACATGGATAAGCTGTACGGGCTTTTACTATGCTCCTAGCTTCCTCTCTTGTTATTCCAAATTGTAAACATAAAGCTCGAGCAGCCTGATGATATTTAAAATAAGATTCTTGGACTTCCTGAAATAAAGGCGTATTGGCCAACATGGTTAAAAGGCTATCTGCCATTGAATTACATCCACTATGAGAGTGGACATGCAAGATATAAATCTTACCTGGATGCTTTCTCACTTGCTCTTGAAGTTCCTTAAGAGCTGATATATATAAGAGGCTACAAATTTATTTGGGTTGTAACAATTGGTTATACCACACCTACTGAATAGGCTGAATCAGATATTATATTTATATCTCCTGGATAATAAGTAAGAGGTAGAATGATTGCATACAATTCATTCTGCTGAGTGGACTGAAAAGGAGTTCTGACTATTCTCTTCATAGTTAAGTCATGAGAGTATGTAGAACAGATATTAAGTTTGGATGCATCTGTAACGATAGTTGGTCCTTTAAGAGGAATTTTAGAAACCTTTTCTTCAAGAACCCATCACCAATTATGTAATACTCTGGTTATCTTTAATGGAGATCTGTGTGTAAAATTTGGAGCCACGGCTAATAAAATTTGCCACTCTGGGATGGTTTCACAGCATACATTAATTTGTGCATTAGTATAAAAGGTATATACTTTGTCAGGTCTTATCCCAGATAATTGTACTACTCACTTAATGGTCTTTAAAAAAATTCTGGCCCCAAGCACTAAGTAAGGAGTAAGACTTTGTTCTGGTTGTGCTGGGAGATTCATCCACTCTATCACATTCTCTCCTTGATGAAGGACTGCTGTGGTACCTCTCTCTTGTGTAGCAAAAACTGATATTTCCAAGGATTTTTGAGTGATTCTTTCAACCACATTGGATAAAGCCAGTTCAACTTCTCTCAAAGCCTTTTGAGCTTCTTTTGTAAGTTGGCATGGTGAGTTTAAAGCACTGTCTCCCCTTAAAATGTCATATAACGGTTGTAACTGATAAGTAGTCATGCCTAACACTGGACATATCCATTGGAGATCACCTATCAATTTCTGAAAGGTGTTTAGCTTCTCTGTTCTTAAGGAAAGCTTTTGTACTGTAAGCACCTTAGGATATACTTCATATGCTAAATATTGAAAAGGATAATGTCTTTGATTTTTTTTTTTGGTGCTATGTGCAATTTGTAGTACCTTAGTGTTTCCATGGTCTTTTGTAGACATGCTTCTAACATTTGTTCCTCAGGTGCACATCCTAATACATCATCCATATAATGTAATAGTATAAATTTTGGAAATCCTTTTTTTTACTGGAGTAAGAGCAGCAGCAACATACATTTGACACATAGTAGGGCTGTTTTTCATTCTCTGTAGCAAAACTGTCCATTCATATCTTTTATAAGGCTCGGCTAAGTTAATGCTGGGCTCTGAAAAGGCAAATCTTTTCATATTCTCCTTATCTAGAGAGATGGAATAGAAACAATCCTTAATGTCTATAACCCAAAGAAGTCATTTTCTAGGCAATTGAGTAGGAGATGGAAGTACAGGCTGAAGAGTTCCCATAGTTCCCATCTGTTCATTTACTTTTCTTAAATCAGTCACTATCCTCCATTTTCCAGATTTCTTTCTTATAACAAATACAGAGGAATTCCAAGGACTTAGAGAAGGTTGTAAGTGTTATTGGTCAAGTTGCTCCTGTACTATATCTAATTAGGCCTGAATTTTATTGCTACCTAAGGCCACTGTTCTATCCACATTGGTGTATTGGTTTTCCATTGGATAGGAACAAGTGAAAGTGTTGGCAGGCCTTCAACAGCAACCCTGCCTAAAAAAATCAAAGTACTCATTTTTAATCCTAATTGTTGTAAAATGTCTTTCCCATAGATTAATGGGGATTTTTCAACTTTAAAAGGAGTAAAAACTCCTGTTTCAAAACATCTATCTCAAAGGGGTAACACTAACTTCAACTGCTATTGATCCTCCTACAACAGACATGTAGGTGTCTGCCTTAATCATTGGCCAGTGACTGGGCCAGTTGACACCTCTAATGACTGTATGATCGGCACCAGTGTCTACCAATCCTTCTAATGGTATGCCATTTATATAGATAGCAAGCATATGTCAGTCAACTGTCACAACTGCTGTCCAGAACTTTCCTGGATTTTGTTGCTTTGAGTCAGAATCTGGGCAACTATCACCAGATTGCTTATTAGGAGTCTGTATCAGTAAACCTGATGCTACTACTTCTCCTGGTTGATAATTCACATGTTGTCTATCTGTATTAGTGACTGGGATATTATCTATACATTCCCCCATTTCCCACATCAGTGTATAGATGGATACTGTTTTGTAAGTACACTCAGAAAGTGAAAAACACTACTGTGCCTGGAGGCAAGGGATCCATAACCTGGAGAGGAACAGATTTCACCTCTCCAGGGGCTATCTCAGTTGTCCCAGCTGCATACAACTCTATTCTCCTCAATTGTCATCCTTTTCTCCCATCACATTGCTTCCTGGCTGATTGATTGTGTAATCCCTTTTTCCCATCAGAGGGCTTCCTGGCTGATTGGTCATGTCTGAGTACTGAACTTCTAGGCCCTCTCTGGGTGCATCATCGACTGCCATCATTCCTCAAGTGTTTTTTTGCCTGGGGCCATGGAACTGGGCCCCTCATCCCATTTCTCTGAATCAGTCTACATTCTGATGCCCAATGGAAGCCTCTGTTGCATTTTGCACATGGGATTTTGAGTCTTGTTCTCCCACCCTGTTTCCTCACTCTGTCTCTATGCCAACATTGAGCTTTCAGATGCCCTACTTTACCACATTGAAAGCATCAACAAGTTTCTCTGGAAGTCCCTTGCCAAAAGGGTCCCTGTCTTCCCATGTTGGGATCTTGGGAAGTCTGCATCAAAGCCTGGCTATAAAAGGCATTTGTTCCCACTGTGGCACAGCGTCTTATGATCTCCTCAAAAGGAACATCCTTGTGTAGTCCTAGTATAATTCTTCTAGAAACCTCATTAGCATTTTCTTTAGCCAGTTGCCTTATCATAATTTGTGTTGCTGCATTTTCACCATTAGTTTGTAAGACAGCCGTCTGCAAAAGTCCCACAAGATCAGCAAAGGGTTCACTTGACCCTTGTGTTATTTTTGTGAAAGTTTCACCCTTGTTTCAATTGGAGAGAGAAGCCCATGCTTTGATAGCAGCAGCAGCAATTTGCTCATATGCTGCTAAGGGGTAAATAATCTGTACTGAAATTTCTGCATAAGAACCTACACCTCTTAGTCATAAGTGATTGGAGGATTAACTCCACTATGACTATTTTGTTGGGCTTGTATCCCATAGAGCTTACTATATTCAGAAAGCCACAACAAGTTTTGTCCAGTTCTAAGTATGCCCTTGCTATAGATTTTTAGTCCCTAGGGGTTAAGACTTCATAAGCCAAATTCTGTATTAACATCTTAACATAACCTGATGTAGCCCCATAAAGAGTGCAAGCCTTTTTCAGGTCTTTGAGGATTTCTATATCAAAGGGACTGTATCTTCTACTTTCTTGACCTGAAGAGTTAAACTGTTGAATCGCAGGATACATACTATTTTCAAATCACCTAAATTCTGTGCTTCTTCTGTGGCTTTAAGTACTACCTTTTGCAATGTAGTCATAAGACAGGGTAGTTGCTGGGGGGGGGAGGGAGGTACTGGTGGTGTCACTGCCCCTCCCATTACTCCTCCTCCCTCCATCCTGGAAGGTGAAGTTGATGGGGGCATATCAAGAACCAGGTTGAATCCCCACGCCCTTCACCATGGCCTTCACCATTCCCTTCATCCTCACTTAACTCCTCATGCCCTTCAGTGATGTCACTTTTAATCCATTCTTTGTCCTCTTTTTCCTCCTACTTCTTCATCTGGCTGTTCTTAGAATTTTTCTTTTTTCTATAACTTGCAGGATTCTTCAAGGCCAATTGTATTAAACTGTATGTATAGAATGTTTCCTTGGAAATTGAACAAGGACTTTTATCATTGTAGTATTCACAGAGGTGCTCCCCTACCAGATTCCAATTATCTAGCCCTATCTCTTCTTTTTTTAAGAACCAAGGGGATGTGCATTCTAATGTACCCAAGAGTCTAGTGATCTGCAACCAAGTTACAATTAAGCCTTATCCTTTGATCAACTTAAACATGCTTTCTATAGTGCCACCTTGGGGTGGGGGTAGGCAGGGGGCTGTGGCTGGGGCTGCGAGAGAATCTTTTCCTAACATCTGCCCCATTTCAGCTAGAAAAGGTTACTAGTTTAGCTCTTAACAAAATAAGTTTCCTATTTGTCTATTAAAATACTCACCCTATTTCCTGATCACTGGAGATTTCTTCAGTGAAATTAGGGTCCTTGGTCCACACATTGGGCACCAAATGTGATGACCCCATTAGCACCCTGGATACCTTAGAATTAGCCAGAGTCAGGAGAAGCAGAAGTCCTTAGTCCTTATTTGTGCTCTTTACAGGTAAGATTGAATTGGATGGAAGCAGAATCTCCATGACCTTCCTTCTCCCTTGTCTATCGCCAAAGTGCCTCTGGCTAGTCTTATTCTACCCCCTAGTCCTACAATTTTCTGTATACACCAATCATTGAGCCAGCACAGGATAATAGGAAGGGCCATTCCAAACATGTGCCCAGAGTATTGTCCAATCAGTAGTTAGCCTTAAATTCTCAGCTGTCCTGACCTCAGTGCATCAACTCAAGAGTTTCAAGCCCATTACACTGGGGATGACTTTCTTTAATTTCTTTGCTAATATTTTATTTAAGATTTTTGCATCAATATTTCCTGAGGAAATTGGTGTATAATTTTCTTTCTCTGTTTTGATCCTACCTGGTTTAGGTATCAGCATCATATTTGTGTCATAAAAGAAACTTGGTAGGAGTCCTTCTTTCTCTATTTTTTCAAATAGTTTATATAGTATTGGAATTAATTGTTCTTTAAATGTTTGATAGAACACTTAACACCATACACCAAGATACGATCAAAAGAGGTTCATGATTTGGGTATAAAGAATGAGATTATAAATAAATTAGAAAAATATAGAATAGTTTACCTCTCAGACCTGTGGAGGAGGAAGAAATTTGTGACCAAATTAAAACTAGAGATCATTATTGATCACAAAATAGAATATTTTGATTGTATCAAGTTAAAAAGCTTTTGAACAAACAATACTAATGCAGATAAAATTAGAAGGAAAGGAATAAGCTGGAAAAACATCTTTACAGTTAAAGGTTCTGATAAAGGCCTCATTTCCAAAATATATAGAGAATTCATTCAAATTTAAAAGAAATCAAGCCATTCTCCAATTGATAAATGGTCAAAGGAAATGAGCAGACAATTGTCAGATGATGAAATTGATACTAATTTTACCTATATGAAAAAGGTGTTCCAAATCATTATTGATCAGAGAAATGCAAATTAAGACAATCCTTAGATACCACTACATACCTCTCAAATTGGCTAAGATGACAGGAAAAGATAGTGATGAATGTTGAAGGGGATGTGGAGAAACTGGGACACAGATGAATTGTTGGTGGAGATGTGAACAGATCCAACCATTCTGGAGAGCAATTTGGAACTATGCTCAAAAAGATGTCAAATTCTTTGATCCAGCAGTGTTACTACTGGGTTGATATCCCAAAGAGGTATTAAAGAAGAGAAAGGGACCTATATGTGCAAAAATGTTTGTAGCAGCCCTTTTTGTAGTAGCTAGAAACTGGAAAATGAATGGATGCCCATCAGTTGCAGAATGGCAGGATAAATTGTGGTATATGAATGTTATGGAATATTATTGTTCTATAAGAAATGGTCAGCAGGATGAATACAGAAACAGTTGGAAAGACTTATATGAACTTATGCTAAGTGAAATGAGCACAACCAGGAGATCATTATATACTTCAACAACAATACTATATGAGGATCAATTCTGATGGAAGTGGCTATCTTCTGCAATGAGAGGATCCAAATCAGTTCCAACTGATCAGTAATGAATAGAACCAGCTACACCCAGTTAAAGAACACTAGGAAATGAGTGTGAACCACAACATAGCATTGACCCTCTTTCTGTTATTGTTTGCTTGCATTTTTGTTTTTCTTCCCAGGTTCTTTTTACCTTCATTCTAAATCTGATTTTTCTTGTATAGCAAGACAACTGCATAAATATGTATACATATATTGTATTTAACATATACCTTAACATATTTAACATGTATGGGACTACCTGACATCTAGGGGAGGAAGTGAAGAGAAGAAGGGGAAAAGTTGGAATACAAGTTTTTGCAAGGGTCAGTGTTGAAAAATTACCCATGCATATGTTTTGTCAATAAAAAACTATAATAAAAAATGTTTGGCAGAATTCACATGTAAATCCATCTGGCCCTGGAGATTTTTTTCCTAGGGAGTTGATAAGAGTGTGTTCTATTTTTTGTCTAAAATGAGACTATTTAAAAATTTTATTCCTCCTCTGATAACCTGTGCAATCTATATTTTTGTAAATATTCCTCCATTTCACTTAGATTATCAAATTTATTGACATATAGTTGGGCAAAATAATTCCTAATTAATGCTCTAGTTTCCTGTTTATTGGTGGAAAGTTCTCCCTTTTCATTTTAGGGACTAAAACTTTCATTTTCTTCTTTCCTTTTTGTAATCAAATTAACTGAGGATTTATCTATTTTGTTTTTTTTCCACAAAACCAACTCTTAGTTTCATTTATTAATTCAATAGTTTTCTTATTTTCAGCTTTATTAATCTCCCCTTTTATTTTCAGAATTTAAAATTTGGTATTTAGTTTAGGGTTTTTAATTTGTTCTTTTTCTAGCATTTTTATTTGTAAACCCGATTCATTTATCTTTTCTTTCTCTATTTTATGCAAGTAAGCATCTAGAGATATAAAAATTTCCCTTAATAACTGCTTTGGCTGCATCCCACAAATTTTGGTATGTTTGTCTCATTGTCATTCTCTTGGACTAAGTTGATGATTGTGTCTATGATTTGTTGTTTTACCATTCATTCTTCAGGAATAGATAACTTAGTTTCCAATTAATTTTTGTTATATTTTCCCCTGGTCTTTGATTGCATGTGATTTTTATTGCATCATGATATGGAAAAAATGCATTTACTATTTCTGCCTTTCTGTATTTGATGTTGAAATTTTTATGCCCTAATACATGGTCAAGTTTTTATAGATTCCATGAACCAGAGAGAAAAAAATAAGCTCCTTTTTTTATCCATTCAATTTTCTCCAAAGATCTATCATACCTAACTTTTCTAATATTCTGTTTACCATTTTAACTTCTTTCTCGTTTATTTTGTGGCTTGATTTATCTAGTTCTCAGAGAGCAAGGTTGAGATCCCCAACCAGTATAGTTTTGCCTTCTATTGCTTCTTGCATCTCTCTTACCTTCTCCACTAGGAATATGGATACTATATCACTTGGTGCATATATGTTTAGTATTGATATTGCTTCATCATTTATGGTACCCTTTAGCAAGATATAGTTTCTTACATCTTTTAATTAAGTCTTTTAATTTAATTTTTACATTTTTATGCTTCTCTTGAGTTCTGTATTTGGAGATCAAATTTTTTATTCAGGTCTGGTCTTTTCATCAGAAATAGATGAAATTCCTGTACCATTGAATGTGCATTTTCTTCCCTGAAAGATACTGCTCATTTTAGCTGAATAGCTTATTCTTGGCTGTAATTTAAGTTCCTTTGCCTTTCAGAATAACAGAATCCAGGCCCTTTGATTCCTTAAGGTGAAGACTTCTTAGTCCTGTGTAATCCTGATTGTGGCTCCTCACTATTTAAATTGTTTCTTTCTGGCTGCTTGCAATATTTTTCCTTGGGGTGATTGTTCTGAAATTTAGCCATAATATTCCTTGGCATTTTCCTTTTGGAGTCTCTTTCAGGAGATGATTTGTCAGTTCTTTCAATGGCTATTTTACATTCTGATTCTAGGACATCAGGGCAGTTTTTTTTTTTTTATGATATCCTCTAAGATAATGTGTAGGTTCTTTTTTTCATCATGGCTTTCAGGAAGTCCAATGATCCTTAGATTATCTCTCCTGCATCTATTTTTCAGGTCAGTTGCTTTTCCTGGGAGGTATTTCATATTTTCCTCTATTTTTTTTTCAATTTTGGGGGGTTTGTTTGACTGATTCTTGAAGTTTTATTGAATCATTTACTTATATTTGTTCAATTCTATTTTTAATGAATGTATTATTGTCTTCAATTACCTTTTTTTAGCTCCTTCTGTATTTGGCCAATTGAATTTTTAAATGAATTGTTTTGTTCATTGCATTTTTTCCATTTCACAAATTCTGTTTTTCAGCAAATTGGTATCTTTTTCATCTCTATTTTGTAAGGAGTTATATGCTTTTTACATTTCATTGAATATATTATGTAGGGAGTTATATGTTTTTCTCATTTCATCAAATCTATTTTTAAGGAGTTTTCTTCAGAAAATTTCTGCTTTTCCTTTCCCATATCCTCTTTCAAAGATCTCATTTCTTTTCCCCATTTTTCTTCTAACTCTTTTTTAAGATCCTTTGTGTAATCTTCCAAGAAAATTTTGTATAATGGGGACTAACTCATAGCTCTCTTTGGGGCTTCATCTGGAATTGATTTGCTTTAGGAATCTCAGGATTTGAGGTCTGTTTTTTCCATAAAAGCAGTCTATTGTGAGATCTTTTTGGGGTTTTTTGCTTATCATTTTTGTAGGAGTTGAGGTTTGCTTTTAATACACTGCTTTAGTTTGCCTTGGGGCAGTTCTGCTGGTTGGTTTCTGGTGATAGGAAATTGTGGCCAGGTCCTGCTTTCTTCTGGAGCTCAGTGGTTTACAATTTGCCTTTTGTAGCAAATCTGCCAAATCACCTGCTTGCAACCAGGACAGAGCAGCCTATGAGGTTCTCATTCCCTGGTGCTGGAAGCATAACACTCTGGCTCTCTGCCCCAGCTCCTTGCCCTGGGCTCCCTGTGCTGTGGTTTGGGCTCACAGATTATTCCCCCTGCCCATTTAAAATAGATCTGTTCTGAAGTTCTTTCAAAGTATCTTCTTCTGGAAATGTGTTGTACTCCAAATATTTGTGGGTTCTGTCATCTCAAAAATCAGTTTAGAGGCTCAATCTATTGTTGGTTTGAGAGTTCAGTGGAGGTCACAGAAAGTTGTGTCTGCTCTCTGCCATCTTGGCTCTGCCTCAAAAACTATAGCTTGAAATAATTTTTCTTCCCATTATATATAGGTAAATATGAGAAAGTTGAATTCAAAGTATGTCATCAACATCATTATGATGTAGCCAATTATATAGCAGAACTAATTTTGGAGATAGTTATATCTTTGGAGATTTAAGTGACTAATTGACCTGAGTAAATAGTTTTTGTACCTTTAATCAAGTCTTACAAATGGTGGCTAAGCATCAGTCCATAAAAATAGATCTCAGCTCTGTGTATTTCCATTCACTGCTTTTATAGTATTTGCCAACTTAATTTTCTACTCTTGTAGTATACAATATTGAGAGGCAGTAGAATCAAGTAGAAAATGCCTTGGCCTTAAAGTCAGAAAGCTTGATCCATTTCTGACTTCCTAGTTCTCTACTACCAAGACTTTGTTTCTTTATCTGTAAAATGGAATGATAGTAGTTGCATTGCCCATGTTAACAGTTTTTCTGTGAGCATTCAGTGATATAATGTATGAAATCATTTTTTCAGTATTATATAAATCTAAGCTATTGTTTTATGTTGTCAAAGAGGTAAAAAAAATCCTAAAACCTTAAGGCCTCCTTGAGATTTATAATACACATTTGTTACTAGCTTCTTCTGCACTAAGCATTGGTTTCCTCCTGCTGCCCTTTTTGGGAAATTTTCATATCTTTTGCTTGTGCTCCCTAGGGAGCCAACCAATACTAGACACCTGCCTGTCTGTAATGTTAGAGACAGGAAATCAAGCCAACTCATCTGAGCAAGAAGTCATATTCCCAGGAGAAAAAATACTTTAACAACCTTAGGGTGCTGATTTGTGACATCAGTAATATTGAACCATTTGAGGGGTATTTGTCACTAATTTTACTAACTGGGGACTCTGAGCAATTGTGATTGTATTTGTAAGACGGTATTAAAATAAACTTCATGAAGCATCCAAGATCTAATGGACATGAAGAGTCATTTTTCACACTAATGCTTAAAAAAAATAAAAAAGCTAATTTATAAAAATAAGCTAACTTCTGTATCATCATCATATGGTTGATGATGAAGATGAAGTCTAGAGACTTCTCTAGAGAGAAAGAATTAAGGAAGAGACATCTACTATCCCTTTGCTATAAGTTAAGTCTTACTAAATGAATTAGAGAACATCTAATGGCTTCCTTTTCTCCTAGATATCTTACCTTCATAGTTGCTGCCTTCCAATTTTCTATCATGGCTTCTTTACTCTTATCAGTCATTCCTAATGATCTTTATTCAAATGGCCTTTATTGTGCATGAATATTTCATTTCTGAATAAGATGATATTTAAATCTTTTTGTTTTGCTGCCTGAAATGTCATATGTAGATGTGTTATCTGGGACAATACAGTTTGTCTTAATTCATGATCTAAATAGTATATCTTTGGTGTTTGTAGTATTCACCAAGGACTAGCATTCTGGTGTGAAGACTTGCTGAATCCTTTTCATGATTGCTCATCCACCTTTGATGTTCACTTGTCACTTAACTCTCACCTGTGGCTTTCAGAAACTATAGCATGCTTAGTAACTTTATCACAGCAAAATCTTCTTGGCTGAAGGGCTAATCTAAGTTGAGGGTAACTCACAGAACTCAAACCTGCTGGTGAGTTAGAAGGATGTCTACCTTAAGCATGTGAAGATGCCAAGGTCATCTACTGCATCCTGAGTCATCCTGATCTTCAATGACTGAAAAAGAGAGAGGAAAAAAAAAAAGACTTTGTAATTATGCCTCTTTTAAATCCAATTCATGCATGAGTCAAGATGTTAACTTGTGATGTCATTAGTTTTCTTCAAAAACAAAGGAGGAATAACATATAGTATCTCTCAACTGCTTCAAAGATGGTTAACATTCAACTGTGACAAGTTTGTATCAATCTGCAGAACTTTTAGTACCAAATTCTATCAGGGAATAAAAGTGATTCTGCCATTTTCCTATGTCCTGCTTCTCAGTCCCATGCCATGTTCTTTTCTGCCTTGCACTCTGTTCCTTTCACCTGGGTGATGTCAACTCTTATACTTAGGAGTAAATGGTAGAACAGTCTGAAGTAGAGATTTTAGGTATTTTATCTTCCTAAAATATTATTGAAGCTGGAGAACACTGTCCTTGTGTTCCAATGCCCCACTGTTTGTGGATTCAATAAATTGCAGAGGCAAATTCTTGTCAATCGGGTCAAATATAACTTCTTGTATTTGTCATTTACATGCCTGGTAAATATACTCTTCCAACCTTATTATATGTTATTTTCCTTCATAGACTTCACATCTAGCTAAGCTTTTTGTCTCACTGTCTTTACATAGGATGTGAAATGTCATATCTCTATTCCTTGATACTGGGCATCCTGGAAAGACTTAAATGAATAAATGAAAAGTAAAATAAGTAGGACCAAGAGAACATCATACACAGTAACAACAATATTGTAAAATTATCAGCTACGAATGACTTAGCTATTTTTGACAAAACAATGATCCAAGATAACTGAAAAACATGAAAAATGCCATCAATCCTCAGAGAGAGAACTCATGGAATCTGAATACAGATTGAGTCATACTTTAAAAAATATATATTTAATTTTTTCTAGGATTTTTATCTTAGTTTAGATTTTTTAAACACCATGACTGATATGGAAACATGTTTTGCATGACTATGCACATATAATTTGTATCAAATTGCTTCCCTTTGTGTTGAGATAAGGCAGGAGGTAAGGAGAGAATTCGAAGGCCAATATTAAAAACAAGTATTGAACAATGTTTTGACTTATAATTGGGAGAAATAAAGCACTGAAATAAAAAACCCAGGTGGTCATCTGACTCAACTGAAAAAAAAAAATGATTGAACAACAATAGACTTAATACTCCTCTCTCCTACTCTATCCACACTGTGCTTCTTCCAATTGGCAATGGAACATTCCCAATATTTTTCTACCTTCTTGCTTTTGTTTATTCTATATGTTCTATGTTGAAAATGTTTTCCCTATTCTATCTCCTCTCTCATTGACATGTTAAATTCTCATTTGGGCTTTAAAGCTCAAAATATTACCCCAGTCAGAGAAAAATTCTTTCCTCTTGAATCTTATGGTACACTTTCCTTTGTACCTTTCTAATAATTTGCATTTTACTATCCAGCATAGATTTTTTAAAATTTTTATTTAATATGCTTCTAATTGAAAACTTTTGAAGAAGACAAACATCTTCAGATACCAAAAGCTGACATTTATACTAAAATTTAAAGTTTGTTAAAACAATTTACCTATATTATTTCATTTGAAATATAAACCTAAGAGATAAGTATGAGAGACATTTTTATTGCTGTTTTAAAGATGATGAAACTGAGTTTCAGTCAATCAATAAACATTTGTTAAATGATTACTATGTGACAGCTACAATTCTAAGATGTGAGAATAAATAGAAAGAATGACAAAATAGTCACTGTCCTAAAGAAAATTACATTAAAACAAAAGACAGCATGAATATAATTGAACATATATATATATGCATATATATTTATATAATATGTATATGAACAGGTGGGGGGTAACATTAAATGACATATCAGAGTCTGAATTCCAATCTAAGACAGAAGACTCCAAATCTACAGCTCTAAACATTGCACTCTGCATGCATCCTACATATAGTAAGTGGATGTTTAATAAATATTTGCTTGATTTAATACAATTGAGATCTTTATGTTAAGCTCTGTCAGTATATTTCTCTGTGAGTGCATATTTAGTAATATTGTTCTCTAATCTAGCTCTCTAAAAATATGCCTTTTGTAGTATAAACTGGGCCACCTATTCTTAGACAGTATAGGGGCTGGAGAGTGAGGATGGATGTGTTTTCCTCATCTGCTGTATATACAAAGTACCTTATGGTTAAGTCATTTTGATACCTCTGAAAAACTTTTGGCTTTTTGCTGACAAGGATTCTATTAAGTAGAAATAGACTCTGTTTTCAAGCTAGGCGTTGTGATGGTGTTGGGGAAATCAAGAGATCTGAGTTTTTAATCTAAGTCTGTCATTGACAAGTCATAGAATCTTGGATTGATAATTTCATTTATTTAGACCTCTATATCTTTTCCTCTAAAATGAGTCATCTAGAAGAGGTGATTAGTAAGGTTCCTTCTTACTATTTTTTTTTATTGACTCTTTATTTATTTATTTATATATATATATTATATATATATAATTCTATATATATATAATATATATAATTTATTTATTATCTAACTCTTTATTGACAGAATCCATGCCAGGGTAATTTTTTTACAACATTATCCCTTGCACTCACTTCTGTTCCGATTTTTCCCTCCCACCCTCCACCCCCTCCCCTAGATGGCAAGCAGTCCTATATATGTTGAATATGTCCTAGTATATCCTAGATACAATGTATGTGTGCAGATTCAAACTTGTTTTCTTGTTGCACAGGGAGAATTGGATTCAGAAGGTAGAAATAACACGGGAAGAAAAACAAAAATGCAAACAGTTTACATTCATTTCCCAGTGTTTTTTCTTTGGGTGTAGCTGCTTCTGTCCATCATTGATCAATTGAAACTGAATTAGGTCTCTTTGTCAAAGAAATCCACTTCCATCAGATTACATCTTCATATAGTATCGTTGTTGACGTATATAATGATCTCTTGGTTCTGCTCATTTCACTTAGCATCAGTTCATGTAATTCTCTCCAAGCTTCTCTGTATTCATCTTGCTGGTCATTTCTTACAGAACAATAATATTCCATAACATTCATATACCACAATTTACCCAACCATTCTCCAATTGATGGGCATCCACTCAGTTTCCAGCTTCTAGCCACTACAAACAGGGCTGCCACAAACATTTTGGCACATACTGGTCCCTTTCCCTTCTTTAGTATCTCCTTGGGGTATAAGCCCAGTAGAAACACTGCTGGATCAAAGGGTATGCACAGTTTGATAACTTTCTGGGCATAATTCCAGATTGCTCTCCAGAATGGTTGGATTCGTTCACAGCTCCACCAACAATGTATCAGTGTCCCAGGTTCCTTCTTACTATTAAAAACTTTCATGTTAAAAACTTGGAATATAAAAGTAGATTTTTTTCTTTATTCTACAAAAATACAAAATCAACCCTAATTTCATGCTATAGCCTTTATTCAAGTCTCAATGAGTGTTAACTATATCCTATATTTTCTATACTCTTAAGTAAATTTATATAGCCTATTGTCTAGGTTTATTAATGGAGATCCCTCTCTCTTATCTTTGCTCTTTCTGGTCAAATGCGAGAGACTCTTTGTGGCCAGCTTTGAACCATGTATAATCATGCACTTAGTATCTTCTATTAGCTGCTAATAGACCACAAGAACAATGTGGGGGTGCTTTACCTGATAGAAGAGATAGCATGATGTATCCTTCCTGTGACAAGATATGATTTCATGGAGGGATGAAGAATAACTCTTCTCTAATCTGGCATAAAGATGCTGGATGATAATTGCTTCTCATATTAAATACAAATTCAACTAGCTGGGTGTTGGAATCCTTACAAAGTGTTAAGTCATTAGAGTTGATAGAGACAATGCATGGGTTCAGTATGATTGATCTGATCCTATGAGGAGATGTTATGGGCCAGAATTTGAAACAAGGTACTAAGTAGAACTGATAGAAACAATGCTTGTGTTTATATCTTTAGAGAACTCATATAAGCAAGAAGTTCTTAGGGCCAGAGAGCACTCTGGGAGGAAACCCATAATCCCACTCTCAGATCCCACAATCCCACTCTTGGAGAAGGAGCATAAATAGAGCTTCAGTGAGCCAGTCAAGTTAGTTCAGAGAGAAGCTTTTTCTCGGAGGCAAGACAGATTCATTCCAACTTTCACCTTGGTGCTGGCTGGAGACATTTGGAGTTGAGTACAGGAGTCAGATCCATTCCATCTTCCACCTTTGTGCTGACTGGAGGCCGAAGGGAACAGAGGCAAAGGACTAGCGGCAAGAGCTCTTGGAACCAAGGAGAGAGAAGGTCTCCAGAAAACTAGCTGAGCCCCAAGTGAAGGAGATAAGATTTTGGAAGAAGCAATAAAAGATCTGAACTTTTAACACCTGGCTGCATTGGGGTGATTATTGATCTAAATTGAAAACTAAGGCTGTCTCCAGAAAACCTCCCCGAGAAACCTGCTCCCAGAGAGAACCTTTATATCTTAAAGAAGAAGAACACCACAGCTGGGTTTTTATTTAGGTCCCTGCTGCCTGTCCCTCTTTTATGGGTCACCTTGTTTCAACACAGACTTTATGAACACTGAAAAAGCTAAAGAGATTTTGGTGATGTCTTCTTCTCTAACATCAAAGCAGCAGGGAAGAGCAAAAGTCTAAACAATGGCAAGAGTGGGCTGGCACAAGGGGAAAATGTAGGATTAGAGGGAAGCCAATGAAAAAATAAAGCTTGACCTTTGATCAAATAATACTCAAGCAAAGGAGAAATGTAACATGGATAATCAGCAGTCTTGCAAAAATTGTTTTAAGTACTCACAAAGCTTGATTATTATCCTTCTAGATAATTTATTCAGGATTTGGTATCTTATTATTGTTCTAAATACACTGCCATTATTCTTACCATGGCTTTTGTTGTTATTCAGTTGCATTTGTGGTTTTCTTCAAAAGGTTACCATAGTGATTTGCCGTTTCTTTCTCCAGCTCATTTGACAGATGAGAAAACTGAGGCAAACAGTTAAAATCTGAGTTGTTCTCAGTCATACAACTAGTAAGTGTCTGAGGTTACATTTGAATTCACGTCCTTCTGACTCCAAGACCAGTACCACCTAATTGTAGGTGCAAATGACTATTCCTATATCTGTGTCATACTGTATAATGTTATATTTATTTTACTATACCCACTCCATCCCCTACTTAGACCACCAATGAAAGCATAGAATAGGCTGTGTGTGTGTGTGTGTGTGTGTGTGTGTGTGTGTGTGTGTTTGGGGTGGGGTAGGATTTGATAAACCAATTAATGTGAGATTAGGAAGCCTACTTCTGATATGACTAGGCAGAATTTCTCAAAGCTGAATCTAGATAAACCTCAGTAACTGGGTTCAGGCCAGAGAATGACAGAAGTTGCCAGCCTTATAGTCACAGCCAAAGACTGTTAGTGTGGTCCCCTTGCTAATCCTAGAGTAACTTTTGTCTGCTTCTCTGTCTGTTGAAATCCTCTTCTTCCTTCAAAGCCCACTACCTCTCTTACAAAACTTTTTTTTATTTTATTTTACTCTTTTACTCCCACCTGAGATTGATCATGAGATAATAGAAGGTGTGTCGGTTCAGAGACCACCTAAATTTATGTCTCAATTCTGTTATTTACTGCCCATGGGCCATCAGACAAATCACCAGATTTCTCTGGATCCCATTTTTCTCATCTATACAACAAAAAGGTTGTACTAGATAATTTTGAAGGGTCCTTTATTACTGCATCCTTGAATTGTCTATAGTACTTGGATCTTTTATGCTTGTCACATTCTAAATGGTACCTTGTGGGGTTTTGTTTTATTTTGTTTATTTGTTTTTTGTTATATCCTGTCCTCCTCTTCCTTTTCAATCACTATTTTCAGCGTTAAGCTCTTTGGGAGTAAGGTACCTGGTATTTTACATCTTTCATAGTGCTCATAGCTATTACATTGCCTATCATAGATTAGGAGTTTAATAATGACATGTTGAATTAAAACAAAATAAATTAAATAGAAACAATTGTTATATATGAGGATTATATAGATCATGTTCCTATAAATAGCTCTAGATATTAATGAAAAATTTGTGAGAATTTTAAACAAGGAAGCTTTTCCCTCCTCTTTTTTCTCTAACACACTTTTTATCAAATATCTTGCCTCTCTAAAATCATTTTCCAAATTGGTAAAGAAAAGGGATTGACTAGGACCATTCTAACTTTTAAGGACTATGTTACAAAGAAGAGCAACAATTATCTGACAATGAAATTAATAACACTGGTTACTGATATAAGTTAAGTGGTATGTTTTTCAAAGGCTCCTAAATTTTGGTTGCTTAAAGGTGAAAACAATGCTAATGGTCATAATTTTTTGTTCATTTTCAGGTGAGAAGGAACATGACATCATGTAAAGAAAGCTAAATTTTGAATCCAAAGGCTACAGTTCAAAAATCTGGACCTGAGAGAGTTAGTAATAGTAGGACTTTGAACAAGTGAGCAAGTAACACAACTACTCTGGGATCCAATTTCCTTCATTCCTTCAAAATGATTCCAAATTTGTTCAAAATGAAAGACTCAGACAAGATTCCTTTATGTTCCTATCAACCTTTAGACCTGTGATCCAATTATCTCTGAGGTTTGTTCTATCTCTAAGTCTATCATTCTGTGATTTTTCATAAAAGCATCAAGTCTATAAAATATTCTATAATGTTTTTAGTTTGGACTTTTGACTTCATTGGTAAAAGTAATTCTAAGCATGGAAACTCCATCAACCAATTCAGTAAAGTTGAAGATCAGTAGATCTGTCTCAGATACTTAATAGCTGAATGGACACTGTCAAATCATTTAATCTCCCTCAGTCTCAGTTTCTTCATTTGTAAAACAGGAACCTACCTCATAAGATCAAGGATCAAATGAAAATATATGTAATTTGCAAGCTTTAAAGTACTACTACTACACACATACATACACACACAATTATCTATTACTATTATCATCATAATCAATTATCTGGGGATACTGAGAAATGACTCACCCATGATCACATCGCTGCCATGTGTCAAAAACAGGAATTTGTGTCTTCTTAAGCTAACATCCTTGCATCCATTTCTTCCTAACATTTATATGACTTGGAGATGCTAATGGAAAAGAACTATTAAATCCATTTTATAAGAATTTTTAAATTGGTTCTAACATTCACAAAATACTAGAGTGACACAGTATAATCTCCAGGGAAAGTTTCTGAGAAGAAAATATATTTCAACTTTGGAAGACCTTCACATTTTGTCTTCTGTTAGTTTCCAGCTAAGTTGTATTTGACAGGTACTTTGATGTGGGTCCTGATGACTTTTTAGTCTTCAAAATAAAGTTTCCAATTTTGAAAATTTCCCTTTATTAATACAAATGTTCAAATGTAAATTCACAAACCCAGACTCCATTAATAAATTTTTGCTTCATCCCTCTATATTTCTACTTAAGTTTTTTCTCTTTTGAGAATTTCTAAACAATACAAGTCATGAAAAATTGGTAGTAATAAATTTCATAAGAAATGTTGGGGTCTTTTCACTGATACAGTCAGTTCATGTATATCAGGTAATACAAATAATAGCATGAATGATTTTTCAAACAAAAGGTTCACATAAGTGCTATTGACTCCAAAGTAGTCCCCTTAAGAAGTTATTCACATATTTAAGGATACTAATGTAATGGAGACTTGGCATATGCTTAGACCTGATAGCACTTGCTATGCAAAAATAACTAGAAACTCTGGGAGAGTAGTGGCATGTGGTGAAATTATCTTGGAGTGACATCAAAGCATGAGTAGCCATTCTAAAATTGGTTCCAGACTGATAGCCATGTGGTTAGGGAAAGCCATTTCAGAAACTTTGGTATTATAGCTGGAACTGGGGGCTACCTTTAAAAAATTCCAATGAGCAAAACCTCTGCTATTCTCTCTTCAGTTGTTCTCTTTTGGGTTGACATCTTTGTTAATGATATCCAGGGAGAGATGATTCTGTAAGGCCAGAGACCTTGTAATTCTCCTCTCTGAAGCTAATATATAGTCTCAGCTTCTCTAGGGATCTCGATATTCCAGAATCACAGAGTCCCAATTTTATTGCTATTCCAATATCAATTTCCAATCACTAATGAGTGATTATATAGATCCATCTTAGGGGTAGCAAAGATAAAAACTCATCTACCAGTTAAATCATGTCTAGATAAATTTTATGAGACCAATATTATATAAAAACATTTATAAGAATGATCATAACCTAATAAAGAAGTTGAGATGGTGGAAACTGTTTTTGCTTTTTTTGTTGCTGCATCATCAAGTAAAGACCCTTTTCTAAAAGTTAATTGATTTTACTTGGTTGCCAAAAGAGCAGTAATTGATCTATGGCATATAATTGTGGGGAGAAAACAATTAATGGAATTTTGAGCCTATTGGCCATAGAAAAGAGATAAATTCAATGTTTCAAAATGCTGCTAGAAATCTGAGATGCATGTTTAGCCAGACCAATTTTGTGATTCTGAGTCAGAGCACAGTCACTACAGTATCATCATGTCCGATGTTACTTAAGTTTCTTTTAGAACAGTCTTCAGAACCCATAATACAATCTTTTGAGTACCCTCAATAATTGTTAGTGATTTAAGAAAATCAAAGCAGCTAAAACAAGAAGAGAAACTGCTGAGTGGAGGATAAAATTTTTTAAACATATCCAATAAATGTTCAAGCTATATAAGAAATTGACATATTTATATAAAAGTCATTCCAAGAGATATGGTCAATGGACATAAACAGTTTAAATAAAACAAAAACACATCAACAGTCCTATAAAAATATGCACATATAGATCACTAACAATGCTATAATAGTATACATAATTAATAACAAGATAATTTCAAATTAAAATAACTGACTTCATTTTAAAACTATTACTTTGGCAAATATATTAAAAATAAAAAGTATTAGTGTTGGAGAGGCTTTGAGAAGATAGGTGCAATAATAGATTGTTGAGGGAACTTTGAATTGTTCTAATCATTCTGGAAAACAATTTGGAATTTATTAGGAAAGTCATTAAATGCTATTCATTTGACTTAACAATGCTGGAATCCCAGTGAGAGGTCAAAGATAGAAAGAAAGTCTGATATAAACTACAATATAAACAATAGCATTGTTTTGTTTTGTGGAAACAAACCAGAAGCCCTTTGAATGGGAATGACAGAACATATTGTGGTATATGAATGCCCTTCTATTAATGATCTTATGACCATTAGCCTACATCTTCCTTTCAATAATGTGAGACATTTCCTTCAGATACATACACACACACACACACACACACACACACACATGCATGTGCACAATTTTGAGAAGCCTCTGAAAACTATTTATATTTTTACTATTATTCTTAGTCATTCCTACATAACAGCAGTATATTTATTATTGGTTCACTTTCAACATGCACAATTTTTTTTAATTCAAATTTTCATAAAAAGTCATATTTTCACATGGATTACATGGTACATTCTGTTTGATAGCTCCAGGGTTCTTCCTTAAAGTATAAACTCTCATAAGAAAAGACCAGTGTTATACTCAACTGCTTTTCTTCCCTAGCTTTCTAGCTTGTTATGGAAACTTGAGATGTGTTCAAGATATGAACATTTCAAGGAATCACATATTTTTATCTGCTAATTTTTAATGTTTTAATAATAGCTTGCATTTATGCAGCAGTTTCATAGTTCTGAAATGATTTTCCCATGTACTATTTCACTGGATCCTGGCAACAGCTCTGAAACATTGAAAAGGTGGGAATTATTAGCCAGATTTCATAAATGAGGATGCTGATGTTCAAGCAGACTTAATGACTCACTCAGACAACACAGCTATTAACCAGAGACTGGAGTCTGAAAAACAGCTCTTTTGACTTTTCAGTTTTTCCCACATATGAATAAATTAATTAATGAAAAATCATTCATTAATTAAGTATGTATTATATTCAAGATACCAGGCATATCACCTATAGCCAGGTGGTACTTAATACCAATCTTTTTAAAGATAAAAAATGTTCATTCTATTCAATGTCCTGTTTTTCAGTGATTAAATCTTTACTGTCTTCTTTGCTTGAAAGATCTATATTGCTTTCAATTCTGTAATGATTTCTTGCATTTAACTTACTATGTCATTTTTCAAAACTAAGTGCTGAATTCTGCCTGTGGACTAAGTGGCATGAGGGAACACAGTGTTGTACTTTGTTTTCTGGATCTGGAGTCAGGAAGACCTGATCCTCAAACCTGCTTCTGGCACTTACTAACTGTGTGACAATGGGCAAATCATTTAACCCTTCTAAACCTTAACTAACTCTCTAAGACTATGCTTCAGACAAACAATTGAGGGGGAAAGGGCCATTATCACACTGATAAAATCACAGGACTCTGACTTCCTGACCAAGTTGCATGTCTGCTCATCCTCCAGGCTATTCCAATTCTAAGGATCCCTTGTGATTGATGAGTAGCATGCAGAGGTGATGTTCTTTTTGCTCTTATTCATTCTCTCTCTGCTAGAGAGATTATAGGCCCTGAAGGACATGTGTGCTCTATTCTTAACCCCCCCCCATATCAATTTAGCAATAAATTAATCAATTAATAAGCATTTATGAATTAATAACTAAGCCAGACACTATGATAAATTTTAGAAATATGAAGACAAGCAAAGGCTCTCTTCCCCCAAATATCTTATAAGAAACCATAGTCAATGAACATTTTGTGGTTTTGTCCAATAGATTAACCGTGGTGATCATGTTCTCAATATTAATCCATGACCATATGTAATAATAATTTATCAATCAATAAGCATTCAATGAATGCCTACTATAGTGCTTTAAGATTTGAGGAGTGCTATACATGTAATAGTTACATTTCTTATTAATCAGGAATTAATTAGATAAAATAACTTACAAATTCTTGACTCATGATAAAATGTGTTTTGTTAAGATATGCTTACTATAGCAATTGCTACATGCTTCCCTTTTTAACTAAACAGCAGCCTTTTGCAAGTCACCCATCTCCCCATCTTGTATCCAAGCATTTCATTTTTTCAACCTTAAATTTAAATCATGTATTTTTATTTATTTACTGGGTCCAGAAATTATTTTCTGTGACAGAAAGTTGTCAGTAGCTAGTTTTAGGAACTATCTATTATTACTCTTTATTTTTTCCCTCTAAACAAATTATAATGATTGAATTCTAGAAGTCAAAGGCAAAGCAGGAAAAGTGTGTGGATAATTAAAATCATAGATTTAGATCTGAAAAGGAAGCTAGAAGAAACTATCTATCTATCTTAGAAACTAACCCCCCCCTCCCAATTTTTCAGATGAGAAAGCTGGCCTGGAGTGGTAGTGGCTTGTCCAGTGTCATATAGCTAGCAAGTATCAAGGGGAGAATTTTAAAACATGTCTTCCTAACTCCAAGTTCAAGTCCCAATCAACTGTACCATCCTTGTTGCTTCTGTGGTGGCCTATGGACAGGGCTCAAATTTGAGAGAACATTGGTGCATTTGAGATCACTGTTATAGAATAACCAAGCTCAAAATTAGTTATTTTCTGGGATTCAATCAGTAGCATAGTCATGTGTCATGCACAGTGAGGAAGAAGATATGTCAAGCAGTGTCAGCTGATTTGCAGAGAATCAATCAATAAATGAACATTTATTAAATATCTACTAAATTCTAGGTCTTGTGCTAAATGCTAGGGATCCAAAAAGAGGCTAGATTCACTGAGCCACAGAAGTATTCCAGGAGAGGGTTGCAAATATCAGTTGAGGAAAAGATGATGAAACTACTTGTCAAGACCTATTAGCTCATAGGGTAGGATCTAGGGGTGTCAGATTGTAGAGAACATATTGAACCCTAGCTCTGGGCCCTAGAAAAATTTAGGAAAATTAGCAACATAAACATTTTTTAAATCACTAATATAAGTATGTTTAAACTTGCTGGTCCCACTAAAGGAAAACTTGCCAGATAAGCTATTCCTTGAAGCCAGGTAACCAAATTGAACAAAAGAATTTTTAGACTTGCTAGACCTACAGAAGGAACACTTGCCCAGTAAACTGTTCCTTGAACCCCGGTAACCAAGTTGCTGTTTTGGCTTACTCTGCTTTAACCACACTCTGGTATAACTACTCTCTTAATAAGACTCTATTTTTAGCAGTCTTAGTATTCCTAACTTGGCTTTGAGACAAAATTTTGGTATAAAAGCTTTCTTCCCCCTACCATTGCCAATTAATTACCCAAGCTATCTGACCTTCCTACTTTGACAAAATAAAACTGTGACTTAAAAAGAATCCTGTGTGACTGCTCTCACTCTAACTCTGAAACAAATAGTCTTCCACAGGAAGGTCTCAGCCAGAACTGACAAATTTATTGAACATGAGCATCGGGAGTATAGTTCAAAGTAAAAGGCAATCTAATCCAACCATTTTATTTTGTAATTTAGGAAACTGAGGCTCAGATAAAGCCATAAGTTACTCAATCACTCATCAAGCAAGGAAAAAAGATCTTTGCCCTCAAAATGCTTGAATTCTAACAGAAAAAAAAAAACAGAGAAAAGGCAGCAATAGTCCCAGACAAGTCATAGAACAAGACATAGACAAGTCATAGACAAGTTCTGGAAGTACAACAAAAGGCAAAATGTTGTAAATTAGATTCCTTGCTTTAAAGGAACTCCCAATTTAGGGAGAGAGGAGTGGTTGTTGTCTCATTTTTTCTATCTCTCATTTACTCCTATCCCTATTTTTCCCATTAATATACTAGGATCATATAACAACTTTATCAAACTAATCTCAAAGCTGCCAACTAAGAGCAAAATCATTCCTCCCTTTAAAAAGTTTTGGCCCTCTGAGCTAAAAGAAGTGAAACAGACAAGTTTCACTAAAACGAATATGATTATCTCCAAGCCTGTCCACCTTGATTTCCTTTAGTAATTATGCTTTCATAATGATGGGGGGGGGGGAAGAATAAGTAAATATTGTTTTACTGATCTAGGTCTAGGCTTCCATTTGTATTCATGTGATTAATTCCTGCCTGACTAATGCTTCTAAATGGAAGACCTAATTCTGTTTTACCCTTGCTGGTGCATTTCAGCATATTAGAAAAAAACAAAAAAGAAACAAGATATGTTATTATGTAACTGTAGGTCTTGGGGGCATCATAGGGACAAAGAACAAATGCACTAGGAATTGCTTTTGTGAAATTTCGTTTACTTATAAAAGTCAGGATTATATAATTTGTAATGTCTTCATATTGAAGTTTTAATAATTTATTTTCTGGATGGGTAAACAAATTGTGCTACATGAATGTAACATAATGATTTTTGCTGAAGTAATGATAGAAATGATGGATACAAAGAAGCATGGAAAGATTTACATAATCTGATACTAAATGAAGTAATCAGAACCAAGAAAGCAATATGAACAATGACTACAAAAATGCAAATGGAAAGAACCACTACCATTAGACAATCTAAAATCAATATTGTACAATTATAAAGACTAATTAGAACCCCTCCCCCCAGAAAAGGTATGACAAGATACTTCTTTACTCCCCTTTCACCTTTGCTGAAGTGGAGGTGGGGGGAAATGGAACAGAACATCAAATTACGTTGGTTTTTTTTGATGTATTGATTGATTTTATGAATTTAAAAAATCTTATTTTTTAAAAAAAAAATATTCTTTGTTATAAATGATGGCTCCTTGGGAGGCAAAGAGAGATGCAAGGATAAATGTGAGATTCAGTATTAATTTTACTTAGTGTTTTCATAGGATTTAGAACTGAAGGATACCTCTGATAGCCTCTATTTCAACATTTTTAGCTTTCAAAGAAAGCAATTATAGCTCAGAAAAGTATACATTTTGTCCAAGATTCCATAGTTACTATTACTAAGTAGCAGAGATAGGTATCAAATACTGTTTCTCGTGGGAAATTAACTATAATGTAATTGGTAGATAGACCTTGACTTGGAGTCAAGAAAACTTGAGTTATATTTGATTTCAAGCAATATCTTTCTGATCCTGGAAAAGGAATTTAACCTCTCATCTTTAGTTTCCCCATCTGGAAAATGCATATAATAATAGCACAGACCTATTGTGAGAATTAAAAAAAGAAAGTCACTATATAAATATTTTACTGTGTCACCTTTGGTAAATCATAACCTCTCTGTCCCTCAGTTTCCTCACCTGTAAAATGAGGAATCTAGATACCTCCTAGATCCCTTGCAGAGCTAAATTCATAATCCTATAAAACTATCCCATCAGTCCATAGTATATAATTTTAATCTGTGTTTTCCTATAAATCTCCCAAAGTATAGTAATTTCATATATAGTGGCTTATTTCAAAGTCATGACTTTTCATGGGTAGTAATGAACTATGGAAGTTGTCACTTATCTCTCACTCTCATTTTTGTACAAAAACCATAAAAAATAAATTCAGTGATGGTGAGGTATCATAAAACTAAAAGCAGTAATATTAGAAATATGGCTTTCTCCCCTGTGGCTGATTAGAGTTCATTTTACAATAAGAGAAACCCATGCAACAAGACATGGGTTTGATCAGCATCTGATCCATGTACCTTTGTTCTCTATATATGTATATTGATATGTGTGTGTATATATATATTTATATTTATATGCATATATATTTATATTTATATGCATACATTATTTCTATCTGAAACCCTTTGAAAAAGATGGGAATAACAATGTAATAATGATAATGAATATCTGACATATATATTATATATATATATATATATATATATATACACATAGAGGGAATGCTTAAACAATTATGCAATTGCTAATGGTAGTAGATTGATAAGTAATTTGATTTTAACTTACTTTACAGAAATATAACCTAGTATGAGGTGACTAATACTTTACTCCAAGTGCTAAAAATTTATAGGAGGAACAGAAGCACTATCATTCCTTCATCTATATGGAAACAACCAATCTTACTAGCCAGCTACAGATTAATTAAGAAAAATTAATTAAAATGTCATGCTACTTCTTCCTTTTCAGTGGTAGCTTCTCTGGAAGTATGCTCTTGGTATACTAGAGTCTCTGCTTATTCCTCAACTCAACTGAGGAAACAATATTTCCTACCAATTTCCATAGCTTAGTTTTGTTCCACTTGCTCCAGAGGTAAAATTTGTTAGGTATGTCTCTCCTGCTTTAATGTTTTAATTAATTTTAAATGTTGATGACATGCTAATTAGCCCAACTCTCAAATTCATTAACCCTCATCTTCAAGAGAGAGATGCTTCTTTGATTATTGAAGCAAGAAAATATTGAGGGCAAAACATAAGTAAATGAAAAAAATGATCCAAGTGGCTATTATGATGGCCATCATTATCTAAAATAGATTGGCAAAATAAAGGGATCTTCATTATTATCTAAATATTCATTGACGTCTGATCTTGTCACACTTCGACTTTAGGTTGGTAAGCAGTAAAGAACAAAATAAAAATGGCAATGAGTTGCTACTATAATGATACCTCTTCAAAGAAATCTCAGGTTTATTTGGATGCTATCGTCAAGTCAACCAAACTTTTATGAAGCAGTGACTATATGGTAGGACCTATGTTAAGCAATGGATATGTAATTAAAGGCAAAAATAATTACTACTCTCAAGCAATTTACATTCTGATGGGTGAGTCACATTAAATATGTAATGTATTATTTTATATATTTGTATATATATATATAAAGTATAAATGTACATATATAAAAGTACATATTACTATTTGATTATAGCTATATGTGGTAAACACACACACAGAGCAAACTGGAAAGAATTTCATAAAGAAAGTACTAGCCTTAAGGAGAAAAGAAAAGGCTTTTTGGAGATGAAAGGATTGGAACTGAGACCTGAAGGAAGCCAAGAAAGTCAAAGGCAGAATCAAGAGTGTTACAGATGTGAAAACATATTAAAAGCCATAGAATCAAGAAAAATATGTGAGTAATATGAGATAATGAAAGGAAAAGAGGCAGCTCTCATCAAATGGTCTCAATTTTTTCAATTAAGTATGAGGCAAGGTCCTTGACTAAGAACACAGAGGTAGGAAAAGTCATGGTAAGTTTGAGGAGGAATGGAAAGCTTTAGAAAAACATCTGTGGTGAGTGGAATGGTGAGTTGATTACAGAAGTATAAAAGGATTGTTTACATACAGTGAATATCTAGTTGAGATTATGAAGTGGATCCAAGGAGCATGGTTTTATGATTTTCTTTATCTTCAATCAGTAGCACAAGAAAAGAACCAAAGAAGAACTGGGAATCAAGATGCCACTAAATTGTGAATTATGATTTTGATGAAATACTATTGTGCTATAAGAAATAAAGAGCAGGATGCTTTTAGAAAAATCTAGGAAGATATATTAGCGGATGCAGAATGAAATGAAGAGATCCAGGAGAATATTGTATATAGTGGTTTACTGTGCAATTGTACAATATTGTACAAATATTGTACAATAGCAATATTGTATGAATTATCAATGGTGAAAGGTTTACCTCTCCTGATCAAGATAATGATCCAAGATAATACCAAGGACTCCTGTTGAAAAATGTTTTTCACCTCCAGAGAGAGAAATGATGAACTGTGAATGCAGATTGAAGCATAAGTTAAAACTCATTGTTTTCTTGTTTTTAATGGGTTTTTTTTTTTTTTTGCAATATGACTAATATGAACCCATGTTTACAGGACTTCACATACATATGCAAAATCAAATTGCTAGAGGAAAAAGGATTCACATGTAGAAAAAAATGTTTGTAACAGCTCTTTTGTGGTGGCAAGGAATTGGAAATTGAGTGGGTGCCCATCAATTTGGGAATGGCTGCATCAGTTATGGTATATGAATGTTAATGGAATATTACTGTTATATAAGAAATGAAGAGTAGGCTGATTTCAGAAAAGCCTGGAAACACTTATATGAACTGATGCTGAGTGAAGTAAACAGAACCAGAAGAACACTGTGTACAGTAGCAATAAGATTGTATGATGATTAACTATGATGAGCTTAGCTCTTCTCATCAATACAATGATCCAAGACAATTCCATAAACTTAGATGAAAAATGCAATTCACATTTAGAGAAAGAACTATAGAGACTGAACGTATAGCTATTTTCTTTCTAGTGAATTTTGCCTTTTGATTATTCTTTCACAACATGACCAATATGGAAATATGGTTAAAATGATTATACATATATAATCCATTTCAGATTGTCTGCTCTCTTTGGTAGAAGGGAGAAAGGGAAAAATTTGGAACTCAAAATCTCACAAAGATGAATGTTAAAAAACTATCTTTACATGTAATTGGGAAAAAATTAAAATAACATTAAATAAAATAAAAATTTAAAATTAAAAAATAGCATTAACTGGGAGGGAGGGATCAAACTTGTTGGTCTTTTCAGGGAGAAGGAAGGACAGGAAGAAGAGAAAGTATTTAGAATTCAAATTTTTTGAAATTAATATTATATATGGTTTTGCATATAATTGGAAAACAATAAAATATTTTTTAAAAAAGGATAAAAGCAAAGCAACAGAAGGTGAAAATAATTAAAGACTATACCTTGGTAAAACATGAATGTTGATAGAATAAAGGGGCAACATTATGGAGTTTAACTGATCCACCAAGGAGTATTCAAGATGAGAAAGGAAGGAGAGTACAGGCAGTAAAATTATGATGGCCTCAGAAAGACTGGAGAGTAGAAATTTTGAAAATAAAAATGAAAATGGAAAACTTCTTTGGTTCTCTCGTCCTACCCTGCTCTCTGTCTCTGTCCTTTTGGTTGTGTCTAGTCATTATGCATGCATTATAGAAAATGAAGCAGGTTAAAGTAGAGATTTTAGTTATTTTGCCTTTTCAAAGTACAATTTGAATTAAGGAAACATTGTCCCATTTCAATGTGTATAAATTCAACAAATTTGTCTCTGGAGTAAAATACAAGCTCCTTGGTTTGGTACTGACAGTTATTAAAAACCCACTTTTTTTGTATATTCAGAATGTATATTCAGAATATACTTCATTCTGAACTCCCTTCTACCCTCACTGCTGATTACCAAATTCAGCCTCTGAAATAGTGTTTGACTGGAAGAATCCACAAATATTGGGAGTACAACAAATTACAAGCTGAAGATAAACTGGAAGATCACCAAAAAGGGTCTGTCTTGATCGGTTGGGAGGAGGACAGCACAGGCAGGGAGGCACAACACAGAGGCTAGCGCACACTGAGTGGATGGAGGGCAGAATGCAGTCTCCACAGGTGGAGAATTTGCAGGAAAGAATCTATGACAGCTTAGCTGCTTTGCTTTGGTTTCAAAGCAGTATATGAGCAGAGAAGTTACACAAAACCAAAGGAAGAGTGTACCCCAAAAAGCCACAGTTTCACAGGACCTGGACACATCCACCCAGCTGCAAGCCTCATTCAGAAGCCTAGGGCTATGCCCAGGGCAATCACACTTCTCCACGGTGGAACTCTTCCCAGGGCAATCACACTAGTGCAGCATGGCTGCTCTTCAAAGCCCATTAACAGGAAAGCTACTGTCCATTTGTCCCTGTTCTGTAGAGAAAGCAGGGAACCTCCTTGACTTAAAGGCAGACACCAAGGGCTTTTTAAAAATGAGTAAAAAAGCAAAGCAAGCTCTAACTATAAATAGCTTCTATGCATAAAGAGAGCAGATTTGCAACCCTGAAGAGACTAACAGCAGGCAGTCTCCAGAGAAAACCCCAAAGGAGGATGTAACCTGGTCCCCATCACACAAGGTGCTCCAAGAAGAATTATAAAAGATCTTAAAAGAGAGTTAGAAGAAAAATGGGGAAAGGAAAGAGAAGTTCTGCAAGAGAGTATGGAAAGAGTATATAACTCATTAAAAGAAAGATTTGAAGAAGTGGAAAAAGAAAACAACTGCCTGAAATGTGAATTGGAAAAGGGAAAGAACTCCCAAGGAAACAGAATTTGTGAATTGGAAAAGATAAAGAACTCTCAAGGAAGTAGGATTTGTGAATTGGAAAAAGAAAATAACTCACTAAAAAATTAGTGAAATGGAAAAAATCCCATAAAACAAAGCAACTCATTTAAAAACTCAATTGGACATATACAAAAAGAAGTAAAAAAGTTAATGAAGAAATAAACTCATTAAAAGTCAGAACTGAACAAATGGAAATGAATGATTCATTGAGACATCATGAATCAGTCAAGCAAAACCAAAAAAAAATGAAAAAATAAAAAAACATTAAATATATACTTGGAAAAACAACAGACCTAGGAAAAAAGATCTAGGAGAGATAATCTAAGGATTATTGAGCATCCTGAAAATCATGATGAAAAAAAAAAAATCCTAGACACTATTTCTCAGGAAATCATCAAAGAGAATTGCCCAGATGTAATAGACTCAGAAGGTAAAATAGGCATTGAAAGAATTCATCGAACATCTACTGAAAGAGACCCCAAAATAAAAACTCCAAGGAATGCTGTGGCTAAATTTCAAAACTATCACACTAAAGAAAAAATATAACAAGCAGCCAGAAAAAAAAATTCAAATACCAAGGAGCCACAATAAGGATCACTAAGGATCTAGCAGCTTCCACATTAAAGGATAAAAGGGCCTGGAATCTGATATTCTGAAAAGCAAAAGAACTTGGAATGCAGCCAAAAATAAACTACCCAACTAAGCAGAGGATTTTCTTCCAGGGAGGAAGATGGACATTCAATGAAACAAGTGAATTACATTTATTCCTAATGAAAAAAACAGAGCTAAACAAAAAAATTTTACCTCCAAATACATGACCCAAGAAAAGCATAAAAAGATAAAAAGAATTCTTGAGAACTGTATTTCTATTATGGGCTTAAATAAAGAGCATGTGTGTTATTTTATTTTACTGTTATAATATTTTTAAAAGGAATTAGAAGTGGTGATTGTGTCAGAAAAAGAAAAAAGTGGAGGTAAAAAGAGGGAAATCACATTTCATGCAGAGGCAACAAAAAAAACCTATGACATCTGAGGGAATTAAGGGAGGGAGAGGAACATTGTATGAATCTTATTCTCATCATATTTGGCTTAGATAGAAAATGTTAGACATATTTGGTTTACAGAGAAACTTCTCTCACCTCATTAAAAACTGGGAGAGGGAAAGAGTAGGCTAAATAGAATGGAATATAGAAAAACTTAAGGAAAGATATAAAGAATGGGGAGGGATTCAAAGGAGGTAGGAGGAATGCTAAAGAGGGTAAGCTGCATGAGGCAAGTAATGCCCATCAGTTTAATACTGGGGAGGGGGACAAGAGAGGAAAGAAAAAGAAAAGTATAACCTGGGCATAATAAAATGGCAAGAAATACAGAATAAGTTGTTTTAACCATAAATGTGAATGGGATGAAATCTCGCATAAAGCAGAGGCAGATAGCAGAGTGGATCAAAAACCAGAACACCACAATATATTGTTAACAAGAAACACATTTAAAGTGGGCAATACATACAGAGTAAATATAAAAGGCTAGAGAAGAATCTATTATGCTTCAGGTGAAGTCAAAAAGGCAGGGATAGCAATCCTTATTTCAGATCAAGCAAAAGCAAAAGTTGATCTAATTAAAAGAGATAAGGAAGGAAACTATATCTTGCTAAAGGACAACATAGACAATGAATCAATATCAGTACTAAACATATATGCACCAAGTGATATAGCATCTAACGTCCTAAAGGAGAAGTTAAATGAATTGCAAGAAGAAATAGACAGCAAAACTATAATAGTGGGAGATCTCAACCTTGCACTCTTAGAATTAGATAAATCGAACCACAAAACAAATAAAGAGAAATTAAAGAGGTAAAAGAATATTAGAAAAGTTAGATATGCAAGCCATTCTCCAATTGATAAATGGTCAAAGGATATGAACAGACAAGTCTCAGACAAAATTGAAACTATTTCTAGCCATATGAAAAGATGCTCCAAGTCATTATTAATCAGAGAAATTCAAATTAAGACAACTCTGAGATACCACTACACATATGTCAGACTGGCTAGAATGACAAGGAAAGATAATGCAGAATGTTGGAGGGGATGTGGGAAAAAAGGGGCACTAATACATTGTTGGTGGAATTGTGAATATATCCAACCATTCTGGAGAGCAATTAGGAACTATGATCAAAAAGTTATCAAACTGTGCATACCCTTTGACCCCAAAGTGTCACTACTGGGTTTATATCCCAAAGAGATCATAAAGAAGGGGAAGGGACCTGTATGTACATGGATGCTTGTGGCAGCCCTCTTTATAGTAGCCAGAACTGGAAACTGAGTAGATGCCCATCAATTGGAGAATGGCTGAATAAATTATGGCATATGAATATTATGGATTATTATTATTCGGGAAGAAATGACCAACAGGATGATTTCAGAAAGGCGAGAGAGACTTACACCAAATGATGCTGAGTGAAACAAGCAGGGCCAGGAGATCATTATATACTTCAACAACAATACCATATGATGATCAATACTGATGTACTGGCCATCTTCAGCAATGAGATGAACCAAATCATTTCCAATGGAGCAGTGATGAATTGAACCAGTTACACCCAGTGAAAGAACTCTGGGAGATGACTAAGAACCATTACATTGAATTTCCATTCCCTATAATTTTGCCTGCTTGCATTTTGGATTTCCTTCACAGGCTAATTGTACAATATTTCAGAGTCCAATTCTTTTTGTACAGCAAAATAACAGTTTGGTCATATATACTTATTGTATATTTAATTTATACTTTAATATATTTAACATCTACTGGTCATCCTGCCATCTAGGAAAGGGGGTGGGGGGAATGAGGGGAAAAATGGAACAAAAGGTATGGCAATTGTCAATGCTATAAAATTACCCATACATATAACTTGTAAATAAAAAGCTATTAAAAAAGAAAGAAAGAAAAGTTAGATATGATAGGTCTTTGGAGAAAACAGAATGGAGACAGAAAGGAGTACACTTTCTTCTCAGTAGATCATGGAACCTATACAAAAATTGACCATATATTTGGACATAAAGACCACAAACCTAAATGCAGGAAGGCAGAAATAGTAAATGCATTCTTTTCAGATCTTGATGCAATAAAAACTACATTCAACAAAGAGTTAGGGGTAAATCGACCAAAAAGTAATTGGAAACTAAATAATCTCATCCTAAAGAATAAATGAGTGAGAGAGCAAATTATAGACACATTTAATAATTTTATTCAAGAGAATAACAACAATGAGACAACATACCAAAATTTGTGGCATGTAGCCAAAGTGATAATAAGGAAAAATTGTATATCTCTAGAGGCTTACTTGAATAAAATAGAAAAAGAGAAGATAAATGAATTGAGCTTGCAACTTAAAAACCTAGAAAAAGACCAAATTAAAAACCCCCAATGAAATACTAAACTTGAAACACTTAAATTAAAAGGAGAAATTGATAAAATAGAAATTAAAAAAAAACTGTTGAACTAATAAATAAAACTAAGAGTTGGTTTTATGAAAAAATAACAAAATAGATAAACCTTTGGTAAATTTGATTAGAAAAAGGAAAGAGGAAAATCAAATTGTTATTCTTAAAAATTAAAAAGGGGAACTTTCCACCAATCAAAATGTAATTAGAGCAATAAATATGTATTACTTTGCCCAACTTTATGCCAATAAATTTGATAACCTAAGTGAAATGGATGTTTATGTTCAAAAATATAGACTGCACATATTAACAGAGGAAGAAGTAAATTGCTTAAATAGTCCCATTTTAGAAAAATAAATAGAACAAGCTATTAATCAAAACCCTATGGAAAAAAATATCGAGGACCAGATGGATCTACATGTGAATTCTACAAAACATTTAATGAACAATTAACTCCAATATTATATAAATTATTTGAAAAAATATGGAATGAAGGACTCCTATCAAATTCCTTTTATGACACAGATATGTACTAGTACCTAACCAAGTAGGCTGAAAACAGAGAAAGAGAATTATAGACCAATCTCCCTAATGAATATTGATGTTAAAATCTTTAAAAAAATATTAGCAAAAAGATTGCAGAAAATCATCCCCAGGATAATACACCATGACCAAATAGGATTTATACCAGGAATGCAGGGCTGATTCAATATCAGGAAAACTAATAGCATAATTGACCATATCAACAACCAAATTAACAAAAACAATATGATCATCTCAATAGATGCATAAAAAAATTTGATAAAACCCAACATTCATTCCTATTAAAAACACTAGAGAGTATAAGAATAAATGGACTTTTCCTTAAAATAGTCAGAAGTATGTAGTTAAAACCATCTGCAAATCATATGTAATGGGGATAAACTGGAACCATTCCCTATAAGATCAGGAGTGAAGCAAGGCTGTCCACTATCACCAATACTCTTCAATATTGTATTTGAAATGCTAGCTTTGGCAATGAGTTGAGAAAGAGATTAAAGGAATTAGAGGAGGTAATGAGGAAACCAAATTATCACTCTTTGCTGGTGATATGATGACATACTTATAGAATCTCAGAAATTCTACTAAAAAGCTATAAGAAATAATCTATAATTTCAACAAAGTTGCAGGATACAAAATAAATCCACATAAATCATCAACATTCTTATATATCACTAACAAAATCCAACAGCTAGAGATACAAAGAGAAATTCCATGTAAAGTAACTAATGTATAAAATATTTAAATCGCCAAGGGAAATATTAACTATATGAGAAAACTATAAAAACTTTCCACAAAAATAATGTCAGATCTCACCAATTGAAAATATTATGTTTTGAATAGGTTGAGAAATATAATAAAGCTAAACTAAACCTTTATTTATTTAGAAATTATACCAAAGTTCCCAAAAACATTTTAATTACCTTAGAAAAAAAATAACAAAAATTATAAGGAAAAAAAAGATCAAGAATTTCAAGGAACTAATGAAAAAAACAAAATGAAGGTGGCTTAATTAAGATCTAAAATTATTATAAAGCAGCAGTCACCAAACCATTTTATTGGCTAAGAAATATAATATTATTTGAGCTGATGCATGAGGTCCAAGTACATGAGGCTGATAGTAATTGGGTATACTTATTAATATACATGATTGAAAAGAATGGTCCCTGCCACCTTCCCAAGTCCTCATGTGTTGTATAGAAATGACAATTTTGGGGTGGAGGAGAGAGGGGAGAAGAAATCTGGAGAGATTTTGGGGGGTTTGAGACTCCCTGTGGTTGTGTTGTGGTGAGCATTTAAAGTGCAACATTGCCCGATTCTCTTTCCACCCCATCCTTCTTCACTGAGAATAAAGATGACGATTTTCCTAACCTGAATTCCTGTCTCGGCTGATCTTAAAATACACGACCTTAACATTTGCCCAACGGTGGGGAAACCAAGGACGAAGAAGTCTCCGGGACCAGGAACTTGGGTGGGAGTTAATAGACAAATAAGGAACTTATTTTCTTAAAACTAAAACCAGCAATTTTTTTTTTTTCAAATGGACAAAGGCTACCTAAAGACTCTATTGCCCCCAAACCCAAGAGGAAAATTGGAAAAGCCGATTAAGCGACAGAAATTGGGTTACTTATAACTTGGGAACGATGTGAATTTTGGGTATAAAATGCATTTTGGACCTAGAGGAGGAGAGATTCTCGAGATAACTGGTCCTGGGTTGGACAAGGAGTTCAACATTTCAGAGAATTTCCCATTCATTCCATGGAGGATTTTATTTTCAATGATTTTTGCCTGGAATCCCTTTAAAAAAGAAAAATTGTTTTCCACCCTTCTCAAATTAGCCAAGGGAATTGGGGAGGAAGACAATAAGAATTAATACCAATTTTTTGGGCATGGGAAAGGGCAAGGGTTTCCTTCCCTCGGGGCCCCACCCCACCCGAGGGCAAGGGATCTTTTACCCAACCCACCCTGGGTAGGGGGAAGGGGCAGGGGGGGGGAAACCTTCCTTCAAGAGGGCTTAATAAGGCCGAAAGGGGTGGGACATCCAGGAGCACAACCACTTTTTTTCCCTTATTTCAGTTAAGCCTAGGTCCAAAGGGAAGAAACCCTTTTTCATAAAAATTAAAGATTTAAAAAGGGACAATTAGGGCTAATCAAATGAAGATTGTTACAGTTTGGCTTTCAAGTCTTGACCCAGACGGAAACCAAGAAATGCCAAACCGGAAAAATTACAGTGGCGAGCACAGGTAACCCAGAGAACTTTAAATCATTTTATACTTTAACTTTTGATTTTTAACAAAGATGTACGGCCCCTGGGTTTTATAATCCACCGGAAGGTCAGTGTCCAGGCAGCCCCACTATCTTTGATAACGCCGATGGGAGAGACCCAGGTGGTGAATGGAAAGGACCAGATAGGCAATGCTTTTGGGGAGAGGGTTTGCTTGTTTCCCCAGGGGAGAAGGAATGATGGGTGCAACGAGCCATATTCCCTTTTTGTCCATCCAGAGAACGGAGCAGACCTTTTTTTTTTTTTTTTAATTTAAAGCCTTTATTTCAGGATATATACATGGGAATTTTCAGCATTAACAATTGCCAAACCTCTTGTTCTAATTTTCACCTCTTACCCCCACCCCCCCCTAAATGGCAGGATGACCAGAATGTAAAAAATTAAAATATAACTTAGATAAAATAAGTATTAAAAATTATTTTTCTTAAAAAAGAATAGACTCTGAATTATTGTACAATTAGCTTGTGAAGGAAATCAAAATGGGTGATAAATATAGGGATTGGGAATTCAATGTTGGTTTTAATCATCTCCCCGAGTTCTTTTTCTGGGATAGTGGTTCAGTTCATTATGCTCCATTGTGATTTGGTTGATCTTGTTGCTGAGGATGGCCTGATCCATCAGAACTGGTCATCTTGTATTGTTGTTGAAGTATATAATGACTCCCGGTCCTGCTCATTTATTGATCAGTTCGTTGGTTTCCAGGCCTTTTCTGAAATCATCCTGCTGGTCATTTCACAGAACAGAAACCATAATTTTCATAACCAAATTTTTCGCCATTCTCCAACGATGGACATCCATTCAGTTTCCAGTTTCTAACAAAAAGGGCAGCCCAAAAATTCGGCACATACAGGTCCCTTTCCCTTTTTATAATCTCTTTGGGATATAATCCCAGTAGTAACACTGGATCAAAGGGAGGCACAGTTTGATAACTTTTTGAGCATGTTCCAAACTACTTCCAAAAGGTTGGATTCGCACAACTCCACCAACAATGAATCAATGTCCCAGTTTTCCACATCCTCCAACAATATTATTTTTTTCCTGTCATCTTAGCCAATCTGACAGGTGTTAGTGGTATCTTAGAGGTCTTTAATTTGCATTTCCTGATTAATAATGACTTGGAGCCCCAATATGACTAGAAATAGTTTAAATTTTTCATCGAGAATTGTCTGTTCATATCCTTTACCATTTTTCAATTAGAATTTTTGATTTTTTAAAAAAGAGTTAATTTTCATAATTGGGAAATGAGGCCTTTATCGCCTTTGACTGTAAAAAAATTTTTGTTTTATTCTTCCCTTCTAATTTTGTCTGATGTTTTGTTTTTACAAAAGTTTCAGTTTGGTATAATCTTTTTATTTGTGATGTAAGATTCAGTTCTGTTTTTCAAAAGACCTTCCCCTTCCACAGGTCTGGAGAGGTAAACTATCCTATGTCTCAATTTATTAATGATTTCATTCTTTTATGCCTAGGTCATGAACCCATTTTACCTTTCTTGGTGTACGGGGTATGGATCAACCATTTCTATATTAGTTTCCAATTTTCCCAGAATTTTTAATAAACAGTAAGTTCTTATCCCAAAAGTGGGATTTTGGGTTTGTCAAAGCTAGGTTTTATATTTGTTGACTGTTTTATCCCTTGAACCAATCATTCCACTGATCAACTAACTACAGCAATACCAAATAGTTTTGAACGCTGCCATAAATAATTTTTAGAAGGGCCACCAACCAACATTTTTTTTTTTTCAAATTTCCCTTTGAAATTTTGACCTTTTGTTTTTCCATATGAACTTTTGTTGTTATTTTTCAGGTCATTAAAATATTTTTTGGGGAGTCTGATTGGTAAAGCCTAAATAAATAGATTAGTTTTAGGTAATATTGTCATCTTTATTATATTTTTCGCCCTATCCAAACATTTAATATTTTCCAAATAGACTTAATTTTGGGTGAAAAGTGGTCTGTAATTTGCTCAAAGTTTATTTTCCGGAGATAGACCAAATATTTTATATTACAGGTTTATTTTAAATGGAATTTCTTTGTAACTTGATGTTGATTTTTAGTAATATAAGTTATACTTAGGGGTTTTTTTAAACCAGCAACTTCAAAGTTGTGGATTATTTCAATAACTTTTTAGGAACTTGGGGTTCTTGATACCATCATGTCATGGCAAAGAGGATAATTTGCCCTCATTGCCTATTCTTATTCCTTTTTCTTTCTCAGCTCATTCTATAGCTAGCGTTTCTAATAAATATTAAATAGTAAGGTCATAGTGGGAACCTTGTTTACCCAGATCTTATTGGGAATGGTTGCAGTTTGTCTCCATTAATATGATGCTTACTAGGTTTTAAATAGATGCGCGATTATTTTTAAGAAAGTCCATTTATTCCTATACCTCAAGTTTTTAATAGGAAATGTTGATTTTATCAAATGCTTTTTCTGCATCTATTGAGAATCATATGGTTTTGTTAATTTGGAAATGGCCAATTATATTGATAGTTTTCCTAATATTGAACCAGCCCTGCATTCCTGGTATAAATCCCATCTGGTATTATCTTGAGATGATTTTGTAGTCTTTGGTAAATCTTTTTAAGATTTTAGCATCAATATTCAAGAGATTGGTCTATAATTTTTTTCTGTTTTAAAACCTGGTTTAGGTATCACCATTTGGTCATTAAGGAATTTGTAGGATTTCATTCCCTATTTTATCAAATAATTTATATGCATTGCAATTGTTCTTTAAATGTTTGGAAAATTATTAAATCCATCTGGTCCTGGGGATTTTTCTTAGGGAGTTGTTTAATTGCCTGTTTTTTCTTTTTCTGAAAGGGACTATTCAACAATTTTATTTCCTCTGTTAGTCTGGGAAGCATTTTTTGGAGGTAGTCATCCATTTCACTTAGGTTATCAAATTTTTCAAAAGTTGAGCAAAATAACTCCTTATTTCTTTTTCTTTCAAGGAAAGTTCTCCCTTTTCTTTTAAATACTAATTTCATTTTCCTCCCCTTTTTAATAGATTTACCAAAGGCTTATTTATTTTATTGGCTTTTTTCATAGAACCAACTTAGTTTTATTAATTAGTTCAAAGATTTTTTACTTTCATATTTTTAATTTCTCCTTTAATTTTAGAATTTCCAATTTATATTTATTGGGGTTTTAATTTGGTCTTTTTAGTTTTTTTATTGCCCAATTCATTAATCTTTTTTTTCTGTTTTATTCAAGGTCTAAGGATATAAATTTCTTATTACTGCTTGGTGCATCCCACAAATTTTTATGATGTTCATATTGTATTATCTTGAGGAAATTAAATTGTATCTATAATTTGCTGTTTCACCCAATCATTCTTTAAGATGGATTGTTTGTTTCCAATTTTTTGGTCCTTTTTTGTTGAATGTAGTTTTATTATCATATCTGAAAAGAAAGCATTTACTATTTCTGCTTTTTGATTTAATTTTGAGGTTTTATGTCCTAATATATGGTCAATTTTTAAAAGGTTCCTGTGAAAGAAAGTTATTCCCTTCATTCCATTCAATTTTTCCAAAGATCCAACATACCTAATTTTTTCTAATATTCTTTTTACCTTTAATTTCTTTTTTATTTGTTTTGTGGTTTGATTTGTCAATTTGAGAGTGCAAGGTTAGATCTCCTACTATTACAGTTTTGTTGTTTATTTCTTCTTGCAACTTCTTTAACTTTTCCTTTAGAAGTTGAGTTAACCACTTGGTGCATATATTTTAATATTGATATTGTTTTCGGTTTATTTACTTTTGAGGTTTCCTTCCTTATTTTTAATTAGATCAATTTTTACTTTGCTTGATCTAGATAAGATGGTCCCTGCTTTTTGACTTCACCTGAAGCATAAAGATTTTGCCCAGCCTTTTACCTTTTACTTATATGTATCCCCCGTTTTAAATTGTTTTGAACAAAATTGAGGGTTCTGACTTTGATCCAGTCTGCATCTGCCTCCCAGGGGAGTTCATCCATTCAATTTGAGAATTACAAATTGTTTTCCTGCCATCCAAACCCCGATTGTGTTTCTTTATTCTTGCCTCCCCAACCCTTTTTCCCCTTTTAAACTTATACCCTTTGTATCAAGATATTTATCCTCTTTATAACCCTCCCTCCCCTTTGAGTCTTTTCCCCTTCCTTCCTTTTATTTTCTTTTTCCTTTTCCCCCTGTTTTAAGAGGGAGAGAATTTTCTTAAAACAAATTCAATTATTTTTTGAGCCCCTGATGAGAGTAAGATTCAAATGTTTCCCCTCTAAATTCCCCAGAATAAAGTTTCAGCCCGTGGGATGTGGTTTGAGAGCAGACCTTTGAAAAAAAGAAGACCCAAGAAATATCGGGTGGTGTGTTGTGTTGTTCCCATTAAAGGGGGAGTTATGTTTGACCATGGACATCAAAGATTTGGATTTCAAACCCCAGGAATCTTGATTCTCTAATAGGACTTGAAAACCTTCGAAATTGGATTTCTGAGACATGATTTGAAACCCCCAGGAATCATTGGATTCTTTCTAAATAGATTTGAAAACCTCAGGAATCATTGATTTCTGAGAAATGATAAGACTGTTACAACACTTAAAATTGTTGGAATATTGATTCTAAACATAAAAAGACTTTTTCAGGATTCAAAACTCAGGGGGACATTGATTCCCTGACATGGAAACAATGGAAATAGATTGGTTTTGACATTCTTGGTGCTAAAAGGTGTATTGGACTTTGTTTACATACCCACCTTCTAGGGATTCTGGATCTTTTCCAACAATGTTATTTATATTGTTTGTTATTCTGCTACTTGCATGTAACCGGGTTTTACACCACATCGAGCCTGCACTGACTGGAGGGGAGGGTATCCCCAAGCCTCTGGTGTTTGGTTGTGTAATATCCCATGCTGATGGGTTTTTAATCAACCCTTCAGCCCAGAAACCCGCTAAACCCCCCATTTCCCTTTGGTGTTTTTCATTCCCTTCCTGAGATTCAAGGGCGTGATCATCTCCTTTTTAGTGCTTTCACCCCTTCCCGAGAAGTTGGGAGGCTGTGATCACCTCCCTTGGGGCTCTGACCCCCTGAGGAGGGGATGGCATGACCACCGGTGTTCAAAATAAAAGAAGGGGAAATGTAATGGGTGAGGTTTGATGATGCACTGAGGTCCCAAGTCATGAGGTAGATAGTAATTGGGCATATTATTAATATACATGATTGATAAAGAATGGTCCCGCCCCTTCCCGTGCAAGTCCTGATGTGTTGTTAGGGAAAATGATTTGGTGGGTGGAGGCAGAGAGAGACAGGAAGAGAAACTGAGAGATTGGGCCTGGGTTCCCTCCCAGCTGCTATCGTGGTTGGGGAGCAGCTTCTTGACCGTGCACACATTACTTGCCGATTCTCCCCCTCCGATCCTTCTTCACTGAGAATAAAGACTGACGATTTTCCCCTAACCTGAATTCCTGTCTCGTGCTGATCTTAAAATACACGACCTTAACAAAGAAATATAGTTAATCAGTGGAATAGGTCAAGTTCACATGACAAAATAGTCAATAACTATAATAAGATAGTGTGACAACTGTGCTAGCACCCAGAATACCTTAGAATCAGCTGGAGTCAGGATAAGCAAAAGTCCTTAGTCTTTATTCTTGGTCTTTAGGGAATAGGAGTGAACAGAATAGAAGCAGAATCCCTACAATTGCCTTGCTCCTTGTCTACTGCTAAAGTGACCCTGGCTCATCTTACTTCACCCCCTTGTCTCTCCTACAATCCTCTGTATACACCAATCATTGAGCCAGCACAGGATAGTGGGAAGGAGCATTTTCCAAGCATATGCCCATAGAGTACTGTCCAATTAGTAATTAGACCTAAGTGCTTGAACCGACCTCAGTACAATAACTCAAGAGGTTCAGCCCTCTACAATATAGTGTTTGATAAACCCAAAGACCTAAGCTTTTGGGATAAGAATTCACTGTTTGATAAAAACTACTGGGAAAATTGAAAATTAGTATGGCAGAAGCTAGGCATTGACCCACACTTAACACAGTACACCAAGATATGGTCAAAATAGGTTCATGATCTAGGCATAAAGAATGAGATTAAAAATAAATTAAAAGAACATAGGATAGTTTACCTCTCATACCTGTGGAGGAGGAAGGAATTTGTGACCAAAGAAGAAAAAGAGTTCTATATTAATCATAAAATTTTTAAAAATTGATTATTTCAAATAAAAATATTTTTGTACAAACAAAACTAATGCAGGCAAGAATAAAAGGAAAGCAATAAACTGGGAAATATTTTTACAATCAAAGATTCTGATAAAGGCCTTATTTCCAAAATATATAGAGAATTATCTCTAATTTATAAGAAATCAAACCATTCTCTAATTGATAAATGGTCAAAGGATATGAACAGACAATTTTCAGATAAAGAAATAGAAACTATTTCTAGCCATATGAAAATATGCCCCAAATCATTATTAATCAGAGAAATGCAAATTAAGACAACTCTGAGATACCACTATACACCTCTCAGATTGTCTAGTGTGACAGAAAAAGATAGTGCTGCATGTTGGAGGGGATGTGGGAAAACTGGGATACTCATACATTGTTGGTGGATTTGTGAATGCATCAAACCATTCTGTAGAGCAATTTGGAACTATGCTAAAAAAGTTATCAAACTATACATACCCTTTGATTCCTTTGGGATATACTGGGCTTATATCCCAAAGCAATGTTAAAGAAGGGAAAGGGACCTGTATGTGCAAAAAGGTTTGTGGCAGCCCTTTTTGTAGTGGCTAGAAACTGGAAATTGAATGGATGCCCATCAATTGGAGAAAGGTTAAATAAGTTGTGGTATATGAATGTTATGGAATATTATTGTTTTATAAGAAATGAACAGTAGGATGATTCCAGAAAGGCCTGGAGAGAGTTATATGAACTGACTCTTAGTGAAATGAGCAGAACCAGGAGATCATTATACACTTCAACAACAATTGTATATGAGGAGAAATTCTAATGGGAGCTCTTTCCAACAATCAAATGAACCAAATCAATTCCACTTGTTCAATAATAAAGAGAACCAGTGAAACAATCATGGGAAATGAGTGTGAACCACAGCATAGCATTCCATTCCTTCTGTTTTTGTCTGCTTGCATTTTTTATTTCCTTCTCAGGTTATTTTTACCTTATTTCTCAGTCTGATTTTTCTTGTGCAGCAAAATAACTATGGATATGTATACATATATTGTGCTTCATATACTTTAATATATTTAACATGTATTGGTCTACCAATATCTAGGGGAAGGAATGGGCAGGGAGAAGGAGGGAAAAAGTTGGAACAGAAGGTTTTGCAAGGGTCAATGCTGAAAAATTACCCATGCACATATCTTGTAAATAAAAAGCTGTAATAAAAAAGAGGTTTGAGATAAGAAGAAAAAAAAATAAAATAAAATCATTTGATCTTTTAAAAGGTCTATCCCTACTGCCTACACACTTTATTTTCACCTTAACCTCTTAGAAATATAAATCAGCAGAGCCAGGATGGTATAATACAGATGAATCCAACTGAATATTACAACATTCTTCTATAAACAGTTAAAATAATGCCTCAAATAAAATTTTGGTGTGGCAGAACCATCAAAATATTAGAGGAGAAAATTTCCTACCTAAGACAACTAAGGAAGTTTGCAGAAGTCTGTAACATGGGGGTGGGCTCAAGCCTGAAGTGAGTGTAGCAGGACCATTAGTAGTGAACATTAAAGGCGAACACAGCAGCAGCAACAGCTTTGGAAGATCTCAATCCAAACACTATCAAGAAGTTAGACAACTGGTCAGAAAAAAAGTTTATGAAAGATCCCTTGCTAGGACTAGATACAACTAATGCTTTTTGGCAATTTTATTTCTCATCTACCAGTTCAATTTCAAGATAGAGAGGAATGTTTTTGAGTAGTCACAAAGGAACAGGGGTTCAAGTAACAATACTAGTCAAAAGAAGTGCTAGAGCTTGCAGCTGCTGGAGAGCAAGTGTTCTTTTTGGATAAGACCAGAGGACACAAGAGCAATGACCATACCTCTCCTGGGAACATATCACTTTGGAAGTACCAGAAACTTGCAGGTTCCCAGAACCAGATTTGAAAACAAGAAGAGGAAAAAGTCTGAAGCTTGGCACAGTGTTTTCACACTTCCAGTTAAGCAAAGAACAACTTTATCATAAACTTCAAAGTGAAGACAGGGAAATGAGAAAACAATAACCATAAGAACTTAACCATAAGAAGCTACTATGATGGCAATGAAGACCAAAACATTAGAATAAGACTACAATTTGAACACTCTTACAGGCAAAATCTCAAAGAAAAATGCTAATTGGATCCTAGTTCAACAAGAATTCCTTGAAAAGTTAAAGAAATGAGTGATAAAAACAAAATTGGGAAAAGAAATGAGACATACAATAAAATAATAAAAAGAGAACTAAAAACCAATTCACTAAAGAAAAGAGCCCCTTTAAAAGCAAAATTGACTGATTGGGAAAAGAGGTTCGAAACCTAATTGAAGATAATTATTCCCTAAAAATCACAACTGAGCAATTGAAAACTGATGCTTTCATGAGACATTAAGAAAAAGAAAAGGAAAAAAATAGCAAGCAGAAAGAAACAATTCAGATATTGTGAAATCACACAAGTTTTAGTCATATCCATGTTAAAGAAGTAGAAACCTTGGTATATGGATATTCTAGAGGGCAAAGGATCTAGATTTGCAATTGACAACAAGAAACCCAGAAAAGCTGAATATAATCTTTGGGGACAGGGCAGGAATTGATATTTAAATAAAGAGAACATCCAAGTTTTTTTAAGAAAAGACTACAGCTGAATAGAATATCTGACATTCAAAAGCAGATTTTTTTCAAAAGCATAAAAAGACAATCATGAAAGTCATAAAGTAGTCAAAAGTTAAATTGCTTATGTTCCTATATGGGAAGATTATATGTATAACTCATAAGAATGCTGTCATTATTATGGCAGTTAGGAGTCTACATAGGCAGAGAACAAGTATGCGAGTTGATGAGATGATACCCCCTCCAAAAAAAAAAAAAAAGTTTAAGGGGTGAGAAAGGGAAGTGAAGGAAGAAAGAGGAAAATAAAGGTATAATGGAGCAAGTTTTCTCACATAAATGAAGCACAAAAGAAAAGGGGAAATTGTGAAGACTGTGTATTTTTAAATCAGCAGGAGTCAGGAATTCAGGTTAGGGAAAATTGTCTATCTTTATTCTCAGTGAAGAAGGATTGGAGGTAGAAAAGAATCGGCGATAGCAATGTGTGCAGCTGAGTCAAGAAGCTAGCTAGACCAGCAGCCACACGATCAGCAGCTGGGAGTATGGAACCCAGGCCCAATCTCTCCCAGTTTCTCTTCCTGTCTCTCTCTGCCTCCACCCACCAAAATCATCATTTCCTATACAACACATCAGGACTTGCACATAGAGTGGGCAGGGACCATTCTTTATCCAATCATGTATATTAATACAGTATAGCCCAATTACTATTTAGCCTCATGGACTTGGGACCTCAGTGCATCAACTCAAACCTCAGCCCATTACATCTCCCGCTTTCTTTATTTTAGAACACAGGTAGTCATGCCATCCCTAACTCCTCAGGGAGGTCAGAGCCCCCAAGGGGAGGTGGTCACAGCCTCCCTAACTTCTCAGGGAAGGAGGTGAAAGCACTGAAAAGGAGGTGATCACAGCCTCCCTGACTTCTCAGGAAAGGCGGGAAAAGCACTAAAAAGGAGATGATCACATCCTCCCTGACATCTCAGGAAGGGAGATGAAAAGCACCAAAGGGAAGTAGGGGTTGCTAGCGGGTTTCTGGGCTGAAGGGTCTTGTTATGCACAAACCCATCAGCATGGGAGGTATTACACAAGTACATAGCAATAATGCAGAGGCTATTAGGAATGACTCTCCCCACAGTTAGTGCAGGCTCGATGAGGTGTAACAAACATGAATTGTACATGCAAATAGCAGAATAGCAAACAATATAAATCAACATGGCATTGGAAAAGATCACCAGAAGTCCTAGAAAGAGGGTATGTAAACAACAGTCACACATACACCTTCTTCAGCAGCCAAGAGATAATCCAAAACCAATCCATTGTCCATTGCTTCACATGTCAGGGAATCCAATGATCCCCCTGAGTTTTTGAAGTCCTGCAAAAGTCTTTTTATGTGTTAGGGAATCCAATGATTCCAGCAGATATTGAAAGCCTGTAACAGTCTTATCATTTCTCAGAGAATCTAATGACTCCTGAGAGTTTTCAAGTCCTGTGTTTCAGAGAATCCAATGATTCCTGAGGGTTTTCAAGTCCTATATCTCAGAGAATCCAATGATTCCTGAGGGTTTTCAAGTCCTATGTCTCAGAGAATCCAATGATTCCTGAGGTTTTTTTTTTTTAATTTATTAGCCTTTTATTTACAGGTTATATGCATGGGTAACTTTACAACATTAACAATTGTCAAACCTCTTGTTCCAATTTTTCACCTCTTACCTCCAACCCCCTCCCCTAGATGGCAGGATGACCAGTAGATGTTAAATATATTAAAATATAAATTAGATACACAAAAGTATACATACCAAACCGTTATTTTGCTGTACAAAAAGAATCAGACTCTGAAATATTTACAATTAGCTTGTGAAGGAAATCAAAAATCAGGTGGGCATAAATATAGGTTAAGTTCAATGTAATGGTTTTAGTCGTCACCCAAGTTCTTTTCTTGGAATAGCTGGTTCAATTCATTACTGTCCATTGAAATGATTTTGTTGATCTCCTTGCTGAGGATGGCCAGGTCAATCAGAACTGGTCATCATATAGTATTATGTAAATATATAATGATCTCCTGGTCTTTACTATTTCACAAGCATCAGTTCGTTAAGTCTCTCAGGCCTTTCTGAAATCATCCTGTTGGTCATTTCACAGAACAATAATATTCCATAATTTCAAATCCACAATTTATTCAGCCATTCTCCAACTTGATGGGATCCATTCAGTTTCCAGTTTTCTAGTCACACAAGAGGGCTGCTACAAAACATTGTGAATACAGGTCCCTTTTCCCTTCTTTATGATCTCGAGATTTAAGCCCAGTAGAACTGCTGGATCAAGATCAGTTTGATAACTTTTAACAGTTCAAACTATTCTCAGATGGGGATTCATTCCACAACTCCACCAACAATGCATCAATGTCCCAGTTTTTCCCACATCCCCTCCAACAATCATCATTATTTTTTCCCTGTCAATTTAGCCAATCAAGGTGTGTAAATGGTATCTTAGAGTTGTCTTAATTTGCATTTCTCTGATTAATAATGACTTGGAGCATCTTTTCATATACTAGAAAAATTTCAATTTCTTCATCCCAAGAATTGTCTTTCATATCCTTTTGACCATTTTTCAATTGGAGAATGGCTTTGATTTTTTATAAAATTAGATTTTTCTATATATGTGAAATGAGGCCTTTATCAGAAACTTGACTGTAAAATATTTTCCCAGTTTATTGCTTCCTTCTAATGTTTGTCTTGCATTAGTTTTGTTTGTACAAAAACTTTTCAGTTTGGAATAATCGAAATTTTCTATTTTGTGATCAGTAATGATCTCTAGTTCTTCTTTGGTCATAAAGTCCTTTCCCTTCCACAGGTCTAAGAGGTAAACTATCCTGTGTTCCTCTAATTTATTAATAATTTCATTCTTTATGCCTAGGTCATGAACCCATTTTGACCTTATCTTGGTGTAGGTGTTAAGTGTGGATCAATGCCTATTTCTGCCATATTAATTTCCAATTTTCCCAGCAATTGTTATCGAGTAAGTTCTCATCCCAAAAGCTGGGGTCTTTGGGTTTGTCAAAGACTAGATTGCTATATTTGTTGACTGTTTTATCCCTTGAACCTAACCTATTCCACTGATCAACTAATCTATTCCTTAGCCAATACCAAATGGTTTTGGTACCTGCTGCTCTATAATATAGTTTTAGATCTTTAAGCTAAGCCACCTTCATTTGATTTTTTTTTCATTAATTCCCTTGAAATTCTTGACCTTTGTTTTTCCATATGAATTTTGTTGTTATTTTTTCTAGGTCATTAAAATAGTTTTTTAAGTCTGATTGGTATAGCGCTAAATAAATAATTAGTTTAGGTAATATTGTCATCTTTATTATATTTGCTCGCCCTATCCAAAAGTATTTAATATTTTTCCAGTTGGTTAGATCAGACTTAATTTTGGTGAAACGTGGTCTGTAATTTTGCTCATAAAGTTTCTGATTTTTCCCTTGGAGATAGATTCCTAAATATTTTATATTATCAGTAGTTACTTTAAATGGAATTTCTCTTGTAAAGTCTGATTGTTGGATTTTTTAGTGATATATAAGAATGCTGATGACTTACGTGGGTTTATTTTATAACCAGCAACTTTGCTAAAGTTGTGGATTATTTCTAATAACTTTTAGTAGAATCTCTGGGGTTTTCTAAGTATACCATCATATCGTCGGCAAACAGTGATAATTTGGTTTCCTCATTCCCTATTCTTATTCCTTTAAACTCTTTCTCAGATCTTATTGGCAAAGCTAGCTTTTCTAATACAATATTAAATAGTAACAGTGAGAGTGGGCAAACTTGTTTCACTCTAGATCTTATTGGGAATGGTTGCAGTTTGTCTCCATTACATATGATGCTTACTGATGATTTTAAATAGATGCTGCTGATTATTTTAAGGAAAAGTCCATTTATTCCTATACTCTCAAGTGTTTTAATAGGAATGGATGTTGGATTTTGTCAAATGCTTTTTCTGCATCTATTGAGATGATCATATGGTTTTGTTAATTTGGCTATTAACATGGCCAATTATTTGATAGTTTACCTAATATTGAACCAGCCCCTGCATTCCTGGTAAAATCCTACTTGTCTTGGTGTATTATCCTGGAATGATTTTCTGTAATCTTTGCTAATATCTTATTTAAGACTTTAGCATCAATATTCATTAGGAGATTGGTCTAAAATTTTCTTTCTCTGTTTTCAACCTACCTGGTTTAGGTATCAGTACCATGTCTGTGTCATTGAAGGAATTTGGTAGGACTCCTTCATTCCCTATTTTATCAAATAATTTATATAGCATTGGGGCCAATTGTTCTTTAAATGTTTGGTAAAATTCACATGTAAATCCATCTGGTCCTGGGGTTTTTCTTGGGGTTGTTTATTTACCTTTCATTTTTCTGAAATGGGATATTCAAGCAATTGACTTCCTCCTCTGTTAGTCTGGAAATCTATATTTTGGAGGTAGTCATCCATTTCACTTAGGTTATCAAATTTATTGGCATAAAGTTGAGCAAAATAACTCCTTATTATTTCTCCAATTTCCTCTTCATTGGTGGAAAGTTCTCCCTTTTCATTTTTAAGACTACTAATTTCTTTCCTCTCCTTTTTTTCTAATAGTTTAGCAAAGGCTTACTTTTTATTGGCTTTTTCATAGAACCAACTCTTGTTTTATTAATTAGTTCAATGTTTTTACTTTCAATTTTTTAATTTCTCCTTTTAATTTTAGAATTTCAAATTTAGTATTTGATGGGTTTTTATTTGGTCTTTTTAGTTTTTTAAGTTGTAAGCCAATTCATTAATCTTTTCTTTTTTTTTATTCACGTAAGCCTCTAAGGATTAAAATTCCTCTTATTACGCTTGGCGCATCCCACAATTTTGTATAACGTCATCATTGTCATTATTCTTGAGTGAAATTATTAATTGTATCTATAATTTGCTGCTTCACCAATCATTTTTAAGATGAGATTGTTTAGTTTCAATTATTTTTTGATTATTAATTTTTGTTGAATGTAGTTTTATTCATCATGATTAAAAAGAAAATTTACTATCTGCTTTGCATTTAATTTGAGGTCTTTATGTCCTAATTATGGTCAACTTTTAATACGTTCATGAATGATGAGAAGAAAGTATATTCCTTTATCTCCATTCAATTTTCTCAAAGATCTAACACACTAATTTTTCTAATATTCTATTTACTTTTAATTTCTTTCTTATTTGTTTTGTATTGATTTGTCTTTCTGAGGTCAAGGTTGAGATCTCCCACCATTACAGTTTGTTGTCTTTCTTCTTGCAACTCTCTTAACTTCTCTTTGGAGTTGGATGTCTTACCACTTGGTGCATATATGTTTATATTGATATCGCTTCGTTGTTTATGCACCTTTAGCAGGATGAGTTTCCTTCCTTATCTCTTTTAATTAGATCAATTTTTTTTGTATGATCTGGAGATAAGGATGGCTACCCTTTTTTGACTTACCTGAAGCATAATAGATTTTTGTCAGCCTTTTTTACTCTTATATGTATCTCCCTGTTTAAATGTGTTTCTTGTAAAATATTGTAGGGTTCTGACTTTGATCAGTCTGCTATCTGCCTCCTTTTTATGGGGAGTTCATCCATTCATTTATGTTAGAATTACTAAATTGATTTCTGATCCTAATCCCAGATTATGTTTTTTTCTTGCCTCCCAACCTCTTTCCCTTTTTGAACTTATGTACCCACTTGTATACGATGCTTACCCTTTAGAATCCCTCCTCCCCCTTTGAATATTTTCCCTTCTTCCTTTATTCTCTTTTCTTTTCCTTTTCCTCTCCCCTTTTTAATGAGGGCAAGGAGAATTTTCCTAAAACAAATGTCAATTATTTTTCTTTGAGAACTCTGATGAGAGTGTGATTCCAGGTGTTCTCCCCTCTAAATTCCTCAGAGGAGTAAGTTTCTTTGCCTCTTCGTGGGATTGGTTTCTTTTTATCCCTCCTTCCACTTATTTCCATCATCCCTTTTCCAATTCCCTTTTTTATGTTATATCAGTAAAATCAAATTATAGTGTATTCTTTTTGTATATCCACAAAGAAATACAATTCTCAAGAGTTATTTTTACCTTTCTGCATCTCTTGAGTTCTATGGGAGATTAAATTTTTTGTTTAGTTCTGGTTTTCCTTAGAAACAAATGAATTCATTTGTTTTATTAAATGTCCATCTTCTTCCTGGAAGAAAATGCTCAACTAGTGGGTAGTTTATTTGGCTGCATCCAAGTTCTTTTGCTTCAGAATATTATATTCCAGGCCCTTTGGTCCTTTAATGTGGAGGCACAGATCTTGGGTGATCCTTATTGTGGCACCTCGTATTTAAATTTTTTTTTGGCTGTTCAAAATTTGTTCCTTAATCTGATAGTTCTGAATTTGGCCACAATATTCCTTTAGAGTTTTTATTTTTAGGGAGTTTTTCAGAAGGTGATATGAATTCTTTCAACCTATTTTACCTTCTGATTCTATCATCTGGGCAGTTCTCTTTTGATGATTTCTTGTAAAATATATCTAGGCTCTTTTTTCATCATAGTTTTGGAAAGTCCAATAATCCTCAAATTATTCTCCTAGATCCTATTTTCTAAGTCTGTCGTTTTGAAGAGATAATTCATGGTTTTTCCAGTTTGTCATTTTTTTTTTTGTTTTGCTTGACTGATTCTTGCTGTCTCAATGAATCATTAGTGGTTCTATTTGTTCAGTTCTAATTTGTAAAGAATTATTTTCTTCCTTAGTTTTTTTTTTTTTTTTACTTCTTTCAGTATATGTCCAATTGAGTTTTTAAATGTATTGTTTTGGTCTGTGGAATTTTTTTCCATTTCACTAATTTTTTTTTTTAGTGAATTATTTTCTTTTTCCAATTCACAGATCCTACTTTCTTGCGAGTTCTTTGTCTTTTCCAATTCACAAATCCTACTTTCTAGTGAATTCTTTATTTTTTCCAATTCACAATTCTTACTTTCCTGAGATTTTTTTTACTTTTTCCAATTCATATTTCAGGAAGTTGTTGCTCTCTTGTAAGGCTTTTCTTTCCTTTCCCCATTTATCTTCTAACTCTTTGAGACTTTTCATGGTCTCTTCTATGAGAGCATCATGTAAAAGAGGACAGTCTGGTACATGTTTGCTGACCTGCTCTTTTTCTGCATAGAAGCTGTCCAGCCTTCTTTTCATCTTTTTATTCATGTTTTAAAGCCTTTAAGGTATGCCTCCTAGGCAAGGGGGTTACCAGCTTCCTCTGCAGAACAGGAGAGATGTAAACCGGTTTCCAGCTCCGAGGTATGGAGTGCTCTGAGTGAGAGTTTTCCCTTCCCCCAACAGAAGGTAGATTCAGCACTGGCAGAGCTATAGAAGTGCCCAGTTGGGCTGTGTGGGTTAGCGATTGCCCTAGGCTACAAACTAAGGGGTGAAAGTGTCACTGCCCCAGGCCAGAGCCTCTTGTGGGGCTGTGGGTATTAGCAGCTGACCACAAACCGCCGATTCTGCCCAGCAGTCTCTGCTCCAATGTCTCTGCCCCAACATCTCTGCCCAGTTGCAAATCGACCCTTCGAAAGCTCTATGGCCCCAAGCTAAACTCCCCACTGCTCAGATTAGAGGCTAACCTGGGCTGTGCCCTCCTGCTGTGCAGGTTTGCAACTGCCCCAAGGAAAAGCCCCGTACTGTGGGTTGGGGATGCGAGCTTGTGCTGAGATCTGTGCTTTCACTTTTGGTTTGAGGCTCTCCTCGGAACCTAATTTCTCTCCCAGTCTAAGCTGATCTCCCCCCTAGCCCCGGAGCCAACCTTTTTTGGCGAGACTGCAGATTTTCTTCGGCTGGTGAGTTGTTATACTTTTTATCTTTACAAATTGTAGCAGTCAAGACTATTTTTGAGGCTCGATATTATATTGATAAAGAGGGTAAGAGATAAGCTTAGAAAGTCACATGTGTCTTCTCCTCCATCTTGGCTCCGCCCCCGATTCCTGAGGGTTTTGAAGTCCAACAATCTTTGATGTCCATGAGTCAAACGCCATAACTGCCACACTCTTTCAATGGTGAGCACAATCAGCAACAGAACCACCCGATATTTCTTGGGTCTTCTCCTTTGTTTCAAGGGTCTGCTCTGTCTCTCTGCAATGGACAAGGCGAATATGGCTCATTGGCACCCATCTGATTCCTTCTCCACCTGTAGAGATACAAGCAAACCCTCTCCCCAAAGCAGTTAGCCTATCTGGTCCTTTCCATTCACCACTTTCTGGGTCTCTCCACATCACCTGGCGATTATCTAAAGATAGTGGAGCTGCTCGCACTGGACACTGACCTTCCGGTAGGTTATAAAACCTGTCTGCCGGAGCCAGTGCATCTTTGTCAAAAATCAAGAAGTTAATAGTAGGAAATGGAAAGGGTTGTAGTAGGCAAAGCCTGAATCTCATTGAAATTGTTCAAAGAGGGAAGTATGCACACATGCACACATACATATACACACACACACACACACACACACACAATAAGTTGAATATAGAATCAATCAATGGGAAGAAAGAAGAAGAAATAGGAGAGGTGTGGGAGGGGAGATGATGAGTATAAAGGGACTGACAAAGGCAGTGGTTGGAAGTGACAAACTTTTGAGGAGAGACAGGATAAAAAGAAAGAGAGAAAGATAAATAGAGGAAAATGGGATGGAGAAAAATGTAGCTATTGATCATAACTGTGAGTGTAACTGGGATGAGTTAATATATAGAATGAAAACAGAATTAATTGAAAATCAGAATTCAACAATATATTATATATAAGAGATACTCTTGGTACAGAAATACACACACATGAAGGGATAGAAACAGAGTCTGGTTTGCTTCAGTTTAAATGAAAAGATCAGGGAATTACGATCTCAGATAAAGCAAAGGTAAAATTAACCCAATTAAAAGAGAGAATCGATAAACTACATTTGGCTAAAAAGGTACCAAAGAAGTAATGTCTAAAAGTTTTTTTTTAACTACATTTCCCTTAAAAAGGTCAGCTTTCTAAAATATATAGGTAGTTGAGTCAAATTTATTAAAAAAAAAAAAAGACCCATTCCCCATTTGATAAATGGTCCAAGAATGAAACAAGCAGTTTTCAGAAGAAGAAATAAAAACTGTCTATCTATAGCCATGAAAAAATGTTCTAAATCACTATTGATTACAGAAATGCACATTATAACAATTCTAAGATACCACATAAGACATACCAGAAATGAACAAATGCTTGAGATGAGAAGGGAAAATAAGTATATTATTGAATTGTGGATATTGTATTTAACTGATCCAACCATTCTGTACAACAATCTGGAACTATGCCCAAAGAGCTATAAAACTGTGCAAACCCTTTAATCTAGCAATGTCCCTCTGGATATGTACCCCAAAATGTTCAAAGGAAAAGGATCTATTATGAACAGCCATGTTTGTTAGCAGCTTCTTTTATGGTAACATTTAGAAATTGAGGGAATGTTCATCAATTGGAGAATGGCTGAACAAGTTATGGCATATGATTGTGATGGAATATAATTGTGCTAGTGGGGTAGTTTCCAAAAAGATAAATAAAAGGCAAGACCAATATGAACTGATGCAAAGTGAAGTGAGAACCAGGATATTGTTTGTACAAAGTAATAGCAATGCTGTAATGATCAATAAAATAATAAAAACAATTCCAAAGAACTCTGGTTGAAACAATGGTATCAACCTCCAAAGAGAGGACTCTGAATGCAAATTGAAACATTTCTCAGGGATTTTGTGGAAATATTTTGCATGATTTCACATATATGTTGGAAAACATGTTACTAGCCTTCTAGTAGTGATATGAGGGAGTGGAAAAGAGAAATAAAATCTTGAACTCAATGAATGTTGTTAAGAAAATAATGTTAAAAAAAAGTAATCATTTTAAAGTTAAAAATAAAAAAGAGGAAATTAAAAAAAAAAAAAGAAACTCAAAGGTCAATTGTAAGCGTAACTTTCTACATGAGATAGTTTCCCCAATCCCTTCAGTTGCTAATGTCCTCCTAAAAATATTATACTTATTTATTTTCATATATTTTGCATATGTTTATTGCATATGTACATGTTGCCCCCCTCATCAAATAATAGTGATAGCTGGTATTTACATAGTGCTTTAACATTTGCAAAGAATTTACAAACGTCATCTGATTTTCACAACTTGGACATAGTAAATATTATTATCCCTACTTTATAGCTAAGGAAATTGATAAAGAGATTTGCCCAGGGTGACACAGCTAGTAAGTATATGAGGAAGGATTTGAACTCAGATCCTCTTGACATTCTATCCCTTGTGTCACCTAGATGTCCCTATTAAAGTATAGAATTGAAAATTTTAGCCCTAATTATGTTAGTTAGCAATTTTAAAAGCTGGGAAAGTCCTTTTGATGAATACAAAATTTATTAATGAAAATTATTTTCAGTTGCCATAGCTTACAGTTCTATTTTTTTAAAGTACAGACATATGTGGCAGACAGTATGCTGTAATGAAAACTGGTTAGATTCAGGGATGAAGGACTTGAGTTCCATTTTTTTCTTTGTCACACAATTACTTATATTATCACCTCCTTGCAATTTTTTTTCCCACAGTGATAAATAAAGGGTTGCACTTCTAAGGTTCCTTCTACTCTGTCACTACAATCATATGAACCATGAAACCCTTCTCAACTATCTAAGCTTGCAAAGACTCCTTACTCCTCTGAATTCCCATAGGTATTTTAATCTTTATCCCATATTCTAGCACTGGTGAGTAATTTTATAAATCTTTAAAATATATATAGTAGGTGCTTAAAAATATTTATTGGTTTCATATTTTAGTTGTTTTCCTGTGGATAGCTGCTAATGGTGATGAGCAACTCACACACACACACACACACACAACCCAAAGGATTTCCATAGTATGGTATTCATTCCAATTCAGCAGAGTTCAAATACCTTTCAGTCAGCAGATATTGCCCTGATTCCAACACTTAGGAAATTTGTAAATCTATTTTTGAGGTAATTTCATGCTTAATAACCATCCTGTATGAGTAAAACTAGAGCATCTTGCATGACATCCTGACTCCTAAAGAGAACTGCATTCTCAGAGAAATTGTTGGCAAGTACCAAATTTATTCTGTGCAAATTGTTTTTATAGCAGTCTGATATTCTTCAATCTTCTCTTAAATTGAACATTGGTAAGACACAATGTAAATTGCCTTGCAGCTACATTGGATTTGCCATGCCCCCTCTCTACACTCAGAATTAAACTGATGTTTCATTTTACACGAAAGATATTTTAAATAGCTCTGAGGACACCCAAATAGCATGTTTCCTCAGTACTCCTAACTCTTTCTTTAGTTTTATTTATTGAGAAACAACTAGTTTATGCTACTTGTTTAGGAGAAGGAGTGCATATTCTAGAAATATAGGAATATCTAAGGAGGCCAGTAGCAATTTGTCACAGATCATGCTGGGAAAGTTCTCAAATAGTTAGAAAATGGTGAAAACAAAATTTAAGTGTGGCCATTTAGAGGATACCTAGGGTTCTAGGGTCTGTATTATCTAAATAAAATATTCCACAATGGAAAAAGTAGATCTGAAAAACTACTGTTATCTTGGAATATTCATTATTTTTATTTTTTTGTTCAAGATAGCTTCTTTTGCAGGGCTTGCCAATCACCCTCAATTCATCTCTTGAAGTACATAACTCAATCTATTCAATATTGTACTATACTAATGCTAATGAGTCTTAATTCTAAGGTATTCATTACAGTGATTATATTTACTGACCTCAAGGCAACTTCCACTATGACAGCAGTATCATTCCCAAATCTTTTAAGGTCTGGATTGTAGGATTTCTAAAGGCAACACAGTTTTTTGAAGTGTATCACCCAAGCCTATATTTACATTGGAAAAAAAAAAAAACTAACAACTACTAAGCTATTTATAAAGTTTTCAATGGATCCATAGTGAGAGCCAACAATAGAGAAGTATATGGAATACAAGGAGTGGTATGGTTAACTGAAATGAGCCTCTTTCAGTTCACAAATTCAAACCTGTGTGTGACAGTATGTTTTAAAATAGATCCTTACAGGTTATAATTATGACACCAACTAAATAGTTAAAAAGCAGGGGATTCAACTACTCAATAGACTCATAATATTAACAATTTCTTACTTTGATTTCAATCATCTCAAGAAACATAGAGTATGTCTGATACTTCTTTTTTATTTTTTTATTATATATTTTAATTTACAAGATATATGCATCGGTAATTTTTTCAGCATTGACAATTGCAAAATCTTTTGTTCCAATTTTTCCCCTACTTCGCCTCACCCCCTCCCCCAGAAGGCAGGTTGACCAATACATTTTAAATATGTTAAAGTATATGCTAAATACAATATATGTATACATGTTCATACAGTTATTTTGCTGTACAGAAAGAATTGGACTTTGAAATAGTGTACAATTAACCTGTGAAGAAAATCAAAAATGCAGGTGGACAAAAATAGAGGGATTGGGAATTCTATGTAGTGGTTCATACTCATTTCCCAGAGTTCTTTCACTGGGTATAGCTGATTCAATTCATTACTGATCTATTGCAGCTGATTTGGTTCATCTCATTGTTGAGGAGGGCCACGTCCATCAGAATTGATCATTATATTGTATTGTTCTTGAAGTATATAATGATCTTCTGGTCCTGCTCATTTGACTCAGTTCATGTAAGTCTCTGCAGGCCTTTCTGAAATGATCCTGCTGGTTATTTCTTACATTCGTATACCACAATTTATTCAGCCATTCTCCAATTGATGGGCATCCACTCAGTTTCTATTTTCTGGCCACTACAAAGAGGGCTGCCACAAACATTCTTGTACATACAGGTCACTTTCACTTCTTTAAGATCCCTGTGGGATATAGGACCAGTAGTAATACTGCTGGATAAAAGGGTATTCACAGTCTGATAACTTTTTGAACATAGTTCCTAATTGCTCTCCAGAATGGCTGGATATATTCACAATTCACAACAATGTATCAATGCCCCAGTTTTCCCACATCCCCTACAACGTACCGCATTATCTTTCCTGTCATTCTAGCCAATCTGATAGATGGGTAGTGCTATCTCAGAGTTGTCTTAATGTGCATTTCTCTGATTAATAATGACTTGGAGCATATTTTCATATGGCTAGAAATAGTTTCCATTTCTTTATCTGAGAATTGTCTGTTCATATCCTTTGACCATTTATCAATTAGAGAATAGCTTAATTTCTTATAAATTAGAGTGAATTCTCTATGTATTTTGGAAATGAGGCCTTTATCAGAACCTTTGACTGCAAAAAAAATGTTTTTCCAGTTTATTGTTTCCCTTCTAATCTTGTCTCATTAGTTTTGTTTATACCAAAATTTTTCAATTTGATATAACCAAATTTTTCTATTTTTTCATCAATAATAATCTCTGGTTCTTCTTTGGTCATAAATTCCTTCCTCTTCCACAGGTCTGAAAGATAAACTATCCTATATTCTTCTAATTTATTTATAATCTCATTCTTTATGGCTAGGTCATAAACCCATTGTGACCTTATCTTACTGTATGGTGTTAAGTGTGGGTCAATGCTAGTTTCTGCCATACTAATTTCCAATTTTCCCAGCAGCTTTTGTCAAACAGTGGATTATCCAAAAAGCTGGGGTCTTTGGGTTTATCAAACACTAGATTATTAAAGTTATTGACTATTTTGTCCTTTGAACCTAACACTGATCAACTAGTCTATTTCTTAGCCAATATCAAATGGTTTTGATAACCACTGCTTTGTAATATAATTTTAGATCTGGTACACCTAGGCCACCTTCATTTGATTTTTTTTTCATTAGTTTCCTCAAAATTCTTAATCTTTTGTTTTTCCATATGAAGTTTGTTGTTTTTTTTTCTAGGTCATTAAAATAGCTTTTTGGGAGTCTGATTGGTATAGTGCTAAATAAATAAATTAGTTTAGGTAGTATTGTCATCTTTATTATATTTGTTCAACCTATCCAAGAGCACTTAATATTTTTCCAAGTAGTTAAAACTGACTTTATTTGTGTGGAAAGTGTGTTGTAGTTTTGCTCATATAGTTCCTGATTTTCTCTTGGCAGATATATTCCTAAATATTTTATACCATCAGTTGTTACTTTAAATGGAATTTCTCTTTGTAACTCTAACTGTTGGATTTTGTTAGTGATATATAAGAATATTGATGACTTATGTGGGTTTATTTTGTATCCCGCAATTTTGCTAAAGGTATGGATTATTTATAATACCTTTTTAGTAGAATCTCTGGGGTTCTCAAAGTATCCCATCATATCATCAGCAAAGAATGATAATTTGGTTTCCTCATTACCTACTTTAATTCCTTTAATCTTTTTCTCAACTCTCATTTCCAAAGCTAGCATTTCTAATACAATATTGAATAGTAATGGTGATATTAGGCAACCTTGTTTTACTCCTGATTTTACTGGGAATGGTTCCAGTTTATCCACATTACATATGGTGCTTACTGATGTTTTAGATAGATGCTACTGATTATTTTAAGGAAAAGTCCATTTATTCCTATACTCTCTAGTGTTTTTAATAGGAATGAATTTTGGATTTGATCAAATGCTTTTTCTGCATCTATTTAGATTATCATATGGTTTTTGTTAATTTGGTTTTTGATATGGTCAATTATACTAATAGTCTTCCTAATATTGAACCAACCCTGCATTCCTAGTATAAATCCTACTTGGTCATGGTGTATTATCCTGGGGATGATTTTCTGTAGTCTTTTTGCTAATATTTTATTTAAGATTTTAGCATCAATATTCATTACGGAGATTGGTCTGTAATTTTCCTTCTCTATTTTCAACCTACCTAGTTTAAGTATCAGTACCATTTCTATGTCATAAAAGGAATTTGGTAAGACTCCTTCATTCCCTATTTTTTTCAAATAGTTTATATACCATTGAGGTTAATTGTTCTTTCAATGTTTGGTAGAATTCTCATGTAAATCCATCTGGTCCTGGGAATTTATTTTAGAGAGTTGATTAATAACTTGTTCTATTTCTTTTTCTAAAATGGAACTATTTAAGCAATTTACTTCCTCCTCTGTTAATCTGGGAAGTTAAGATTGTTGGATGTAGTTATCCATTTCACTTAGATTATCAAATTTATTGGCATGAAGTTGGGCAAAGTAATTCCTTATTATTACTGTAATTTCCTTTTCATTGGTGGAAAGTTTTCCCTTTTTATTATTAAGACTAACAGTTTGGTATTCTTTTTTTTTCTAATCAGATTTACCAAGAGTTTATCTATTTTGTTGTTTTGTTCATAAAACTACCTCTTTGTTTTATTAATTCAATTTTTTTTACGTTCAATATTATTAATTTCTCCTTTTAATTTTAGAACTTCAAGTTTAGTATTTGATTGGAGGTGTTTAATTTAGTCTTTTTTTTCTAGATTTTTAAGTTGCAAGCCCAATTCATTGATCTCTTTCTATATTTTATTCAAGTAAGCCTCTAAAGGTATAAAATTCCCCCTTATTACCACTTTGGTGTATCCCACAAATTTTGGTATGACGTCTCACAAATTGGGTGAAATTATTAATTGTGTGTATAAGTTGCTGTTTCACACAATCATTCTTTAAGATGAGATTATTTAGTTTCCAATTACTTTTTGGTCTATTTACCCCTAACTTTTTGTTGAATGTAGTTTTTATTGCATTGTAATCTGAAAAAAATTCATTTACTATTTCTGCCTTCCTGCATTTAATTTTGAGGTCTTTATGTCCTAATATATGATCAATTTTTGTATACGTTCCATGAACTGCTGAGAATAAAGTATACTTCTTTCTTTCTCCATTTAGTTTTCTCCAAAGATCTATCATACCTAATTTTTCTAATATTCTATTTACCTCTTTAATTTCTTTCTTATTTGTTTTGTGGTTTGATTTATCTCATTCTGAGAGTGCAAGGTTGATATCTACCACTATTACAATTTTGCTGTCTATTTCTTCTTACAACTCTCTTAACTTCTCCTTTAGGAAGTTAGATGCTATACCATTTGGTGAATATATGTTTAGTATTGATATTGCTTCATTGTCTATGCTACCTTTTAGCAAGATATAGTTTCCTTCCTTATCTCTTTTAATTGGATCAAATTTTGATTTTGCTTGATCTAAGATAAGGATGGCTACCTCTCCTTTTTTGACTCCACCTGAAGCATAATAGATTCTGCTCCATCCTTTTACCTTTATTCTGAATCTCCCTGCTTTAAATGTGTTTCCTGTGAACAACATATTGTGGTGTTCTGGCTTTTGATTCACTTTGGTATCTGCCTCTGTTTTATGGAAGAGATCATCCCATTCACATTTATGGTTAAAACTACTAATTCTGTATTTCCTGCCATCTTATTATCCCCAAATTATGCTTTTCTTTTCCATGGCCCCTTATCACCTTTCCCAGTATTAAACTTATGGGAACCACTTGCTTCACACAGTTCTCCCTATTTACAATCTCTCCCATCCCCTCTGAATTCCCTTCCCCTTTCTTGTACCTTTCCCTTAATACTCTTTTCTTTTTCCCTTTTCCTCTCCTACTTTTTAATGAGGTGAGAGAAGTTTATCTGTAAACCAAATATGTCAATTATTTTCTCTTTGAGCCAATTCTGATGAGAGTACATCTGGACAGTTCTCTTTGATGATTTCCTGTAAAATAATATCTAAGCTCTTTTTTTCATCATAATTTTCAGGAAGTCCAATAATCCTCAGATTTCTCTCCTAGATTTATTTTCTAGGTCTGCTGTTTTTCCAAGTCGATATTTAATATTTTTTTCTAATTTTTCATTTTTCTGATTTTGCTTGATTGATTCTTGATGTCGCAATGAATCATTCATTTCTATTTGTTCAGTTCTGATTTTTAATGAGATTTTTTTCTTCATTAGCTTTTTTTTTATTCATTTTTCTGTATGTCCAATTGAGTTTTTAAATGAGTTGTTTTGCTCTATGGATTTTTTTCCATTTCACTTTTTTTTTTTACTAAGTTATTTTTTTCCCAGTTCATGAATCCTACTTTCTTGGGAGTTTTTAAATCTTTTTCTATTCACAGATCCTACTTTCTTGGGGATTCTTTATCTTTTTCAATTCACAAATCCTGCTTTCCTGGGAGTTTTTTACCTTTTCCAATTCACAAATTCTGTTTCCCTGCACTTCCTGGGAGTTCTTTACCTTTTCTAATTCACATTTCAGAAAGTTGTTGCTTTCTTGAATAGCTTCTCTTTCCTTTCCCCGTTTTTCTTCTAGCTCTCTTTTAAGATTTTTATAGTTTATTCTAGGAGAGCCTTGTGTGATGGGAATCAGGTTATATCTCCCTTTGGGGTTTTTTTCTGGAGACTGTCTGCTATTAGTCTCCTTGGGGTTGAAAACCTGCTCTCTTCTGTATAGAAGCTATCAATATTGCATTTGGCTTTTTTACTCGTTTTTTAAAAAAGCCCTTAGGGTCTGCCTTGAAGGGAAGGAGGTTACCAGATTCCTTTGCAGAGCAGGGATAGATATATGGATACTAGCTATCCTGCCAAAGGGCTGCAAAGACCAACCAAGCTGTGGGAAAGCTCCGCACTGGAAGTGTCTCTGTCCTGGGTGGCACTGGACAAGCTGGGGAAGTGCCCTGCTGCTAAAATCCCCACTGTGTGGATTAGCAACTGCCCTGGGGTAGAAGCTGAACAGCAAAAGTGTCACTACCCCAGGCAGAAGTCTCCTGTTGGTGTTAGCAGTTGCTCTACAAATAGGCCCACACACTCCCCGGAAGTGTCTCTGCCCTGGGGAACACAGTCCACTTCGGAAGTTTCATTTCCCCAGGCTGAGTCCCTGACTGTGCAGATTAGAGATTTCCCTGGGCTGAGCCCCCCTGCCATGCAAATTGGTGACTGCCCTGGGCAAAAATCCCATGCTGCAGAATGAGGCTACACAGCTGTGCTGTGATCTGTGCTGAGTAGTGACTCACTTCTGGTTTTAGGTGGGTATAGCCAGATCCTGTTAGATTCTGGCATTTTTTGGAGTACACTCTACCTTTGGCTTTAATTTTTCTGCTGCTTTGATTTTGCTCCTCTTCAAAAATGAAGAAAACCAATCAACCAAAAATGTGTATAGTGTTGGGTAGGGACACAAAGAAATATCAGACATGCTCTCTATTCTTGAGATGCTTGAAATCAACTTAAAGAATTATTTGTAATTGGGTAGATGAATCTATTGGTTGAATGCTCTACTTTTTGACTAGCTATTTGGTGTCAGAATTATAGTTTTTGTGGATCTATTAAAAAAGATGCTGTCACACACAAATTTGAATTTGTGAACTGAAACAGGTTCATCTCAGTTAACTATAGCACTCCTTTGTATTCTATACTCTTCTCTATTGTTGTTCTCCATCACCATGAATCCATTGAAAACTTTATAAATAGCTTGATATTTTGTTTATATTCTTTTCAAATGTAAATATGGGCTTGGGTGATGCACTTCTAAAAAGCCATATTCACTTAGTAAGCATTCAAAATTTCTCTGTTTGCTATATCTATGTATGGATGGTACAGTTCTAACTGGAAAAGAATCTGTTTTCTTGGTAGTAATTGTTAAGGCAAAATTATCACAAGCAGCAGAGAATCAATATATATTTGTTGCATCTCAGCCTCAGAGGCTGTCTTAACTGTACAATTATCTGCAAACAAACAAAAAAAAATACATCAATTCTTCCTCCATTTAGTCTTGTACTCTTTTCAAGTTAAATAATTTACCAACACTGTGGTGGCTGATCTTGATGTTGTTTTTGGTCCTATTGAAGGCATACAGAAAATATCATACTAAAAGGCACGGTAACAAGTACATAGCCTTGGTTTATACTCTTTGTGACTGGGAAAGCAAGAAAACATCATTCATTACCCAGCATCCATGTAAGCAACCCATTATGAAAGTGACATACAGTACTGATAAACTTCTTCAAGCAACAAAATTTTGCCATAATCTTCTACAAACCTTCACAATTGACAATATCAAAGATCTGGCTCAGATTAATGAACATTGTCTATGGACCTCTGTTCCAGTCCTGACATGCATTCCAGGCAGCAAATAACATAATGACCATTCCTTGTTACTTTCTGTACAGACTTGCATAGACTAACTACCAGATGAATGATTATTCCTATTAAGGAATATTCTGGCAAAAATCTTATTCTTAATCCCTCTATGATTTTTGCAGGACAACATATTTCCTTTTCCTTTATAGAAGTGGACAAGGGGGCATCCTAGAACTCCTATAGGATAACCTCCTCTTGTCATATAACCCAGAAAATATCAGTCAAGTATTCTGTGAATAGTGTATTCTCTGCCCTGTAAATCTCAGCTGAAATAGAATCAGCACCACATAAGAACCTAATACCATTTAAAACATCTTCAGTTGGAAGTTTAAATATAGAGGGAATAATTTCAACCTGAAGTACATACTCAGTTGCTTCAGGATTGATTGTAATGATCTGCTGAGAACACTATGAAAGTGTTCGACTCATTTCTCCAGGATCATGTCCTTATCACTAATTAATGTGATTCCATGAGTGCTGAGGAGTTGATATGGACCATTGACTTTTGACTCATAAACAGGTTTCAGATCATTATAAAAATACTTTGGATTTTTATTATCAGTGTACAACTGAAAATCATGTGCCTTATTCCCAAGACAAGAATCCTACAATCCTCTAATATTTACTCTTATTTTAGTTTTGGTTGAATTAAATGCTATCTTCTTAGGGACAGACAAACAGTCCTTCTGGCAAACCTTGTGTATTTCTCAATTTTCATTTAGCAATTTCTGAATTTCCCATCATTTTTATCAAATTAATCTTAATGATTGTGAGTATTCTGGTCCAGATAAGTAAATGAAGTGTTTTATACCAAATCTCTGAAAAGTGCCCATTCCATTTCTAACTTTATATTACCAACTGTGTGTTGGCTCAGGTTTCCCTCCAAATTAGCAACAATCTATTCATCATGGAAGAATCACACTAATTTATTGACATTATATCTTCTGGTAGTCAACAAAGAAGGCTGAGAATAGAATGAGAGCAGGCAGACCTGGGTATTCCACATTAAACTCAAAAGGAGAAAGAGAGTAAGTCTTGTGGAAAGATATACCACAGTGTCAATGAAACAGGGTTATGAACTGTTCCAAGGTGAGGAAGCCCCAAATTCCAAGATAAGCCAATAGTAGAACCTTTCTCTAATGAGAAACACTGGCAAGAAAGTTATAGTTTTGAAATCCAGAAACCAGAAATTGTGCATGAAGGAGAAGGAATACAGGTTAACCTAATCCCTTTCACAAAAATGAAGAATCAAGGAGGAACTCACTAATGGGAGAAAGGGGACAGGCCTTTCAGAGTGGTGTTCCAGGTGAGCAGGCAACAGGGGAAGTATGGTGATCCAGGACAAGGGGACTTCTTAAAGGTACTCAGGGAAATTCCAGTATAAATCATAAATAGAAGGAAATAGTTATATTGGGAAATATGGATGGTATAAAAATAAGAAAAATTAATTTAAAAAAAAGAAAAAATAGCCCCTGTTAGATTAATTTACTTTATTAAATCCATAAGTGATATTCTTTTAGGTCACTTTCTTCTATATACCCTTTAGTTAATCAGGATCTTCCCTCAAATGCTGTACCTAGAATGAATAATGAAAAAAAAAAAAAAAAACTTTGAGGGATAGTTAACTCAGAATAAATGTCTTAAATGTTGGATCAAAAATCAATTTCACAAGAAGAGTAGATATGATTAGAAAGAAGTTTATAAGAGATTTGTGAATTTTTATGAATTACAAACTCAATTTTATGTTCATTGGGATATGGCAGCCAAAAAAACAAAATCCTAATGAGATTTTAGGCATCATTCAAAGAGAGACCTAATGATCAGAATTAGGAAAATAATAGTTTCCCCCTGTATTCTGGGGCCTTGTTAGATGCAACCTGGAGTATCTTCTTTAGATCTAGAATAAAGAAAATGTTGCTAATAGGTTTGAAAGATCAAGAGAAATTATAATACTTTTAAAGTGAATTATGCCATAAAGGAAATTGGTTTTTAGAACTAAATGGTCTCCTAGACATCATCAAATCCTTATATATTTTGGCCTGCCCTAGAGACCAGGCCATGCCTCAGCTTTTCATCCATCCAACAGCCTACTTAGGCAATCTCACTATTTCCTTTCTGCTTCTGACAGGATCATTGCCAGCTATATCAGCATCCTCCATAGAGAATCTGAGACCTGGGACTGCCTAAGTCTTGTCTAAATCCATTTTCCCAGGATTTGGGAAAGTTAATCTACTTGCCTTTAGAACTTCTTGATGTTGGGCTCAATCTAGTTGATTGGTAACTGAGTGTGTTCAAACTAGCCCAATTAATACTATCCAGTAATCTGCTTCTGCCATCTCACTATCTGTTTGCTATATATCATGTACCTTCCTGATCCCAACCTTCCTTTACATCTCCCTAGAACAAAATTATCCTAGTCACCATTTTCCTATATATTCTTTCTTCCACTGTTAGGAAATAATTTCTAAGCATCTAAACATTCAAAAATATTTATAGTGGTTCTTTTTGTGGTGATAATGACTTGAAAAATGAGTAAAATACCATTTATTGGGGAATGGCTAAACAAGTTTTGGTTTATGATTGGGATAGATGAATACCATGTGCTGAAAAAAATTTGATGAAAGGAATGATTTCAGAAAAACTTGGGGAAACTTATATGAATTGATGTAAAGTGAAATGAACAGAACTAGGAGAACATTGTATGCAGTGAGCAATGTAGTGATAGTGATCAACTATGAAAGTTACTCTGATCAATACACTCAAACATGGTAATTTCAAAGGACTCTTGATAAAAAATACTATCCACAAATAGAGAGCTAATGAACTCTAAGTGAAAATCTCATATGGCTAATGTGGAAATATGTTTGGCATTACTTCCTAAATATATAAAGGAGAGAATTTGAAACAGAAAATAAAAATAAGTTATGTTCCTTGAGGGCAGAGTTTCTTTTTTATTTTTTTTTAAATCCCTGTCATGTAGCATGGTGCTTGTTACATACTAATAGCTCGATAAAGGCTTTTTCATTGATTTTTAACTCATTCATTCTAGGTACTACATTTTAGGGAAGAAACTGATAAGCCAAAGAGCATTCAGAATAAAGTGACCAAGATAAGGAAGGACCTCAAATTATTGATGAATGAGAATTGTTTGAAAGGAATTGAAGTGCTTAACTCAGATAAAACCTAGAGGAATCATACTTGTCCTCAATTATTTGAACTGTTGTTACATCTAGACAGCATTAAACTTGTTTGTTTGGTTAGCTACTAAAGGCAGAACTAGAAGCAGTTACTGGAAAATGCAAAGAGACAAATTTAGACTTGATTTGGAAAGAAAAACAACAATGACAAACTTCCAAATCTGAGCTGTCCAAAGGTAATTCGGTAGAATTTCTCTTCCTTGAAAATCTTCAGATTAAGTCTGAATCCCTACTTATCAGATGTGTTGTGTGGAGAATTGTATTTATTTATGATTTAGACCAGATAAACTCTGATTTTCCCTCTAATTTAAATTTACGTAACACTGTTTTATTTCTACTAATATAGTCAAACTTTTTTTAGCTTTGACTGTTACAACAATAGAATTTCAGTTTCCTTATACTCACCATGAAAATTTGCATATATCAACATATCTCACTAAGCCCTAAAGGAAAATACCATCAACTTTTTGAAAAATGAAGCATTAAGTTTGAGAGAAAAGTAATAATACAGTCTTTTCTCTTACTTCATTTCTGTTTTGGGGAATCTATATTGGGAGAGTTGTGGGGAGTAAAGGTTTGTATGGATAATTTTGAGTTCTAATTTAGGAACATGAATATAAAGAACAGCAAAAGAAAAAAGATAATGGTAAAATTGGGTTAACAACATTTCCAAACAAAAGGATTTCTTCTGAGTCCCAGCATCATAGAGCCTTCTTCATGACTATCTACAACTACTTGGATAACTATCTGTCATCCATTTCTTCATATAATCCATATGTTAAGTGGAGGAAACAATGCAGCTAAAAGTAGCTCAGAGTAGTATTCCATTTCTAGACATTATCAGTTATTCTTACTGATATTATTTTAAATCCATGCTGCCTCATAAAAGACATGGATAAAACTTCAGCATCAAGGAAGTACAGTGAGAAAGAATGTTCGACTTGGCATCAGAAGCCGAGTGTTAAGAGATCTATCTCTGGCACCTATTAGCTGCAAGATCCAAAGAAGCCTATTTCATATTTTAATCCTAGATTTTTCATCTATAAAAGTGTTCTAAAAATATGTCTCTCACAGAAATTTTAGGAATATCAAAAGAGTTATAGATAAAACACTTGCCAAATTTTAAAGTAATTAATAAATGTCAAGTATTTGTAATTATTTACTCCAAACTCAGACATGCTATAATATGGTAAGAAGCAATATGCCATAACTCCATTATATTTCCTTCATCTGAAAAATCAGGCTTACTGATTCTCTTTTTAGGGTTCAAGCTGCTACATTTTAATTGGTTAATAGGATGCTCTAATTCCAGACCCACTGTTGGATGAAAATAGACAGGTTTTCTTTACCTCATCTTTTTTCTTGTTTCCTTGATATTCTTTCTTCAGGACAATAAAAAAAAAAATCAATTCATTGCTGAGAAAGAGTCACCATCTTCTGTGTCTTTTGTTTTTCTGATAGTTGTCCTTCTGTTAGTTTGCCAAAACAGAAACCTAAGCTTTGATTCTGCCAAGACTTTTCTCTCTTGAATAGGCTCTGGGAATTTTCTACCTCTGGAGAAGTAAGTATCAGTACAAAGCCTGAGTTCTATGCCAAGATCTAACCAAACATCTTCTCTGACCCCTTAGTTCACCTCAGTTGAAAGCAGCTGGTAATAAGCCTTTTTCTCTCTCCAGTTAGCTCTTCTAAGCATCAGAAGAAAATATAGAGCCTCCAGATGCTACCAATGATCTCTTCTGATCATGTCTCTGAATATTCTTTTCAGACTCAGCTTTCAGAGGCTATTTCTACTTGCTTGAAGGTCTTTCTTAACTAGCCCTATTATTCTGAAGCAGGATGTTTATTGTTGCTTCATGGAATCAACACTCATATTTTGCTAGTCAAGTCATAACTTAGTAATATACATTTTTCTCACTCTTAAAGTTTTTGTATCAGCCATATGCAGATTCAATATAGGGAAAGAGAAAGCTTTGGCTGTTTCTACTCTGAATGAATATCTTATTTTTAATGGACTGCTTTCTCAGTGTTTCTCTCATATTGTTTTAGTTTCTATTAAATTTAGAAAGTTGTATAAATTAGGAGTACTATTTTGCACTATTACATATCAAGACAATTTTCATCATTTTTTTACAAGATTTTGAGTTCCAAATACATACATACATGTATGTATATCTATATTTATTTATTTATATGTTTATGCATATGCATATATATGTGCACATATATGTTTGTGCATATGTATGTGTATGCATATATGCATATGTATATATGTGTGTGTATAATACTGTTATGTAAACTATATTTCCATATAGTTATAGTTGTGAAAGAAGAAACAGATTAAGAGGGGGGGAAAAAGTGAAAACAGTATGCTTTGATTTATATTCAAAGACCATCAGTTCTTTATCTGGTTATTGAAACTATTTTTTTTTTTTTTTTTGGTAAATATTTTGTAATTGTCTTAGATCACTGTGTTGCTGAGAATAGCTGAATCATTCATAGTTGATCAACACGCAAATGTTGCCAATATTGTGTACACTCTTTTCCTTGTTCTGCTTATTTCACTTTGCACCAGTTTATACAAGTTTTTCCAGGTTTTTTTTTCCCCTTAAATCTGCCAGTTCATCATTTCTCACTGCACAATAGTATTCCATTATAGTCAAGTGCCATAGTTTGTTCAATTATTTCCCCAATGATAGGCATCCTTTCAGTTTCCAATATTTTCCCACCATGAAAAGGATTGATATAAATATATTTGCTCATGTAGGTTCTTTTCCTTTTTCTATGATGCCTTTGGTAGACAAACCTAATAGATCCTAGTAACCTGGATCAAAGGGTATGTACACTTTAGTTGCCTTTTGGGCATAGTTTCAAATTGTTCTCCACAATAATTGTATCAGTTTACAACTCCATCAACAATGCATTTTTCACTATCCTCTCCAATATTAATCATTTCCTTTTTTTGTCATATTAACTTTTCTGATAGGTATGAGGTGGTATCTCAGAGTTATTTTAAATGGTATTTCTTTAATCAAAAGTGATTTAGATCATTTCTCCATATGCTTATAGATCATTTTGATTTTTTTTTATCTGAAAACTATTTCATATCTTTTGACCATTTCTCAATTTAGGAATGGTTTGTAGTCTTGTAAATTTGAATCAGTTCTCTATATATATTTGAGAAATGAGACCTTTATCAGAAATACTTTCTTTAAAGATTGTTTCCCAGCTTTCTACTTTCCTTCTAATCTTAGTTGTATTTGATTTGTTTGTGTAATTTTTTTTAATTTAATGTAATCAAAATAATCTATTCTACATTTTGTAATGCTTTCTATCTTTTGTTTGGTCATGAACCTGCAACTCACTTAACTTTACCTTAAAGAATTTGGATGCTATACCACTTGGTGTTTATATGTTTAGTTTTGGTATTGCTTCATTGTCTATGTTGCTTTTTAACAAAATATAGTTTCGTTGCTTAACTCTTTTAATTTAGTGAAACCAATTAACACATGTAATGCACAATTCTTATAGACTTCCCATTTCCACTGGGGTTGGGTTGGGTGTATCCTTTCATTTCTCTTTATTTGATTCACATTTTTCATTAACTACTAATCATTTGTGAAATCACTAATGATAATATCAATTTAGCATTTCCTCTAATTATGAATTTTTTAAAAATTCTGAATAATGACCCTTAGATTTTATAGGTGTGTGGATATGGCACATATACAAAATTATGAAGAATACCTGACTTAAAGAGATGTAAACCTGGAAACACACACATATATATATATATATATATATATATATATATATATATATATGAGAGAGGAACTAAAATGATGAAGTAAAGACAGGGATTCACCTAAGCTCTTCCCAGTTCTGATAAATACACTTAAAATAACATCTTAAAACCAGTTCTAGACAAGCAGGACCAATTTTCCATCCAAGATAACTTAGAAAGGCATCAGGAAAAGTCTGTTTCACTGGAATGAGACTGGCTATACACCAGAAACCTAGAAACAGATCTTGGGAATAATTGAAACAGATATTTTTCTGAGCTCTTAGTCCACAATGCATAATGGGATTGGACCACTGGTCAGAAGGAAATTTCAGGAGACCATTTGTTGACACTTGATGCAAGATTCTGTTTAACTATCCATAAAGGGTGACAGGTTTCAGTCCCATTAACTGTGAGGTCCTTAGTCAGTTAAAAAATAGCAAGAGATAGAAAGAAAAATGTCACTTAAAGTGTTGGAATCTTTACAAAGTGTTAAGCCATTGGAGTTGATTTAATCTTAGAAAGAGTTATTTTGGGCCAGAACTTGAACTAGGTACTAAGTACAACTGATGGAAACAATGCTTGTGTTCACACCTTTAGAGAGCTCATAAATATCTAAGAACTCAATGGAGTTCACATGTTTGGGAGATTTCAGAGAGCATGCTAGGAGCTATCCCACAATCCCACTCTCAGAGAAGTAGCATAAATACAGTTCCAGTGAGCAACTCAAGAGAGTTTTTGAGGGAACATCGACTGGGGTCAGAGACAGACACTCTGAAAGAAAGCCTACAAACCCGCTCTTCAAGGCAAGAGAGATTCATTTGTATCTTCCAACTTGGTGCTGGCTGGAGGCTGAAGAAAGCAGAGGCAGAAGCCAAGGACAAAGCTGCAAGATCTCTTGGAGCCAGGCAGAGAGATAGGCCTCAACTAATTGGGCTAATTTGGAAGGAGAAATAAACATTTGCACTTTTACCAGCTGGCTGTGATTTTGGAGTAATTATTTATTTCAACTGAGACTAAGGCTGCCTCCAATAAAACCACCACATAAAGAAACAGAAAACAATATAAAATATTCGGGAGTCTACCTTCCAAGATTAACATAGGAATCTATGAACAAAATTGCAAAACAGTTTTCACACAAATAAAGTCTTACTTAAGCTATTGAAAAAAATATTGATTGTTCATGTGTAGGCCAAGCTAATGTAATAAAAAAGACAATTCTACCCAAATTACTTCACTTCTTCAGTGTCATACCAATCAAAACTACCAAAATAAAATAGAATTAGTTCTTCAACTGAGGAACAAATGTTCAAGAATATCAAGGGACTCACTTTTTTAAAATGTGAAGAATAATGGACTGCTTAAGTTCAATTTTAAACTATTACAAAGTAGTAATTATAATAATTTGATAATGGATAAGAAATAGAGTAATGGATCAGTGGAACTTATTAGGTATGTAATACCTAGTAACAAATAACAATAGTAGCGAAGCTTTTATTTTTTTATTATAGCTTTTTATTTACAAGATATATGCATGGGTAATTTTTCAGCATTGACAACTGCAGAACCTTTTGTTCTAATTTTTCCCCTCCTTCTCCCCATCCCCTCCCCCAGATGGCATGTTGATCAATACATATTAAATATGTTAAGGTATAAATTAAATACAATATATGTATACATGTCCATACAGTTATTTTGCTGTACAAAAAGAATCAGACTTTTAAATAGTGTACAATTAACCTGTGAAGAAAGTCAAAAATGCAGATGGACAAAAATAAAGGGATTGGGGATTCTAAATAGTGGTCCATAGTCATCTCCCAGAGTTCTTTTGCTGGGTGTGACTAGTAATGAAGCTTTTAATAAAAATAAAACACAATTTTAATTAAAATAATAAATTTTAAAAAGTATAAATAATAAATAAATTATATTTTTTAAAAGTCATAACTTTTGACACAAGAACTCGCTATGTGATAGAAACTGCTGGGGAAATTGAAAAGCAATTTGACAGAAACTTAGATATAGACCAACATCCCACACTCCATAATAAGATAATATTAAACTGCATACACAATTTAGACATAAATGGTGATAGCATAAGCAAATTGGTGTTACATATAATAATTTATCTATCGATAAGGAAGAATTTGTGACAAAACAAGAGATAGAGAGCATTATGGGAAGTAAAATCGATAATTTTGATTAAATTCAATATAAAAATTAAACTAATATAGACAAGAATAGAAAAAAAGCAGAAAATTAGAAGGAAAAAAATTTCAGCAAGTTTATCTGATAAAGACCTCCTTTCTCAAATTCAGAGAGAACTGAATCAAATTTATGGGAATACAAATTATTCTCCCATGGATATGAAAATACAGTTTTCAAGATAAGCAAACAAAATATCTATAGCATGTGAAAAACATTCCCTAAATCTCTATTGGTTAAAGAAATGAAAATTAAAGCAACTTTGAGGTATCATCTCTGAACAACAATTCTGGAGAGCTGTAAAACCATGTATACCATCTGACTGAACAATACTACTACTGGATCTGTATCCAAAGAGAATGTTTTAAAAAGGAAAATAATCTGCTGTACAAATATATATACATACATATATATACATATATATATATATATGTATATATATGTATGTATATATATTTGTCAAAGCTCTTTTTGTGGTAACAAAAATTGGAAACTGAGGGTGTAAAGTCAGGGGATAGCTCCCTGAAGGCCTCAGGGTCAGCCAAAGTCAGGATAAGCAAAAGTCCTTGGTCTTTAGGGGGAAAAGTAAAGGAGATGGACAAAACTGCCACAAGACAACCTTCTTCTGGTCCTCCTGCAAATTGAGTCTGGCTTGTCTCACTCCACCCTCTAATCCCTCCTATGATTATCTGTATACATCAAAAGATTGAACCAGCACAGAATAGTGAGAAGGGCTATTTTCCCAAAACATATGCTAATAGAGTTATTGTCCAACAGGTAATTAGCCTTAAGTGCTCTATTATCTGATTCCAGTGCACCTATTCAGAGTTTCAGCTCTTTACATAGGGGATGCCAATGAATTGGAGGATGGCTGAACAAATAATAGTATATGATTGTGATAGAATACTATTATATTATAAGATATGATGAGTAAGACACTTTCAAAAAACCTGGAAACACACATTCTTTTTTTTTTTAATTTATTTTCTTTTAATAAAAGGCAAGTTTACTTAGGAAAAGAGGTTACAGAAAAAAAAAAAAAATAGAGGTTAAATAGACACCAGAAAAGCAAATAGGAAATAGAATTGGGAGAGCATACAGTTAGCAAAAAAAGAAAAGTTCCCTGAGAGAATGCAAAATTAGCCAGGAGAAAGGAAATGTTCCTTGTTGTGGGAATAAGCCATTGACTGGCAGGAGTTTAACAGATCAACCAGAATTAAGAGTAAGGAGAAAGACTTAAAGGGAAGGCACTATGGAGAGAAAGAAAGTATCTCATAGTGAGCTTAGTCCTGGAAAGAACTTAGTTGAATTTGAGTGTTCTTATACATTGTCTAAGAAATACATGGGTCTAGGAATAGCCACAGGAATATAACTCTCACTTTAATATATTTGATTTTATTTCTTTAGCTTGTATGATAAGTAAACATATGATCAATTATATTAGATTATGTTTAGATGTCTATGACCCATTAAAATGCAATAAGGAAGGGAAAAAGTGTTTAGGGCTTGACTGAATAAAGTAACTGGATAAATCCATATGATATAGAGTTCTAGACTATTCAAACAAACTTTGCCACCTATGGAAGTGTCAGTATTAAGGAACAAAGCTATATAGTTCTTTAAGGACCGGAGAATTTCTCACATTCACTGAAACTCTTTTTATTGGGTAGAGTTCAGAATTTCCAATGTTCTTGTATGATTGACAGCCTAAAGGCCTCAAGAAATAGGATCAGGTAATTGAAGATCACCAATCATTTGTAATTAAATGAGTTTTTTTTTTTTTTTCTGACAGTTTATGACATATTTATGTACCCCTAGTCTTCTGTTTTGCATGATTCTCTACTAAAAGATAATGGCTATGTACTCATATTATACAAAACCTACACATTAATGCAGATTGCCATGACTATTGCAGCAGACTCCCACTGACATCTCTGACAAGACCAGCAAGAAACTACCAGGTTGTATTTAAGTAAGACCTGCATTCCTAGAGGCCCTTAGTCTAGCCACTAATTGAATTAAACTGTGGAGGAATGGACAGTTGGTCTTTCTTGTTTATTTACTGGGAAACAGAACTAGAACATATTTTCATGAAAGCTCTGTTGGTTGGAGGGAGCAATAATTATATATCAATTAGTTCAGTGAGGCTGGAATCCTAGAACCTGTGTTGGGAAGGAATCTAAAAAGCTAAGGTTAGAAACTCTGGGCAATGGGTCTGAGTCTAAGAAGTTGAGATGATGATGGTAGAAAAAGAAGAAAGAAAGAACCACACTTTAAATCCTACTGAGAAGAAACATGAAAGTTAGACATGGGATAAGAGTAAACATACTTAGAAAACAGTACTAATAGTAAATTAAACTAGGGGATGACAAGGAAACTGGAAAAGAGGTCTTGTATTGAGAAGCTTTAACCATTTTCTAGTTGATATCCTTGGGGATACAACTATGAACCCTATCCTGAGAAAAGTGGCTTTGGAAACACAGATAGACATACTCTGTTGCAAAATGTTATTTCTTACCACAGTATCTTGCAATTTGAAACTTGCTTTAGTTGTGATGTAATTCTCAAGCCAATACATCATGTCACTCATGACCTATTAATCCTTGTCCTGTACAATTTAAAGTAACCCTACGGTCCTCTAAATTGATATTTCCTGCCTGATGTGCCTTGCACTAAGCTCTTATGACCACATTCATTATAGAAAAAAGCAGGCTGAATCAGACCAATTGGTATTGCCTCCAATTAAGAGGTGTGAGAGCAGCAGAGAGAAATGGTCTCCTATATTTATTCAACATCAGCATGCCAGAGAACTTCATTAGCAAATCCTGAATACTCATAGGTCATAGGATCCTGGAAAGTGAAGGCTGCTTTATAAAGCAATCTGAGAAAGGCAACCTTTAAGTCAAAAGTACTATTCCCTGGTGAAGCTTATTAATTGAATCATTTGTTTACAAAGGTGAGCATTGCTCCAAGTGACAGTCCTGTTTGCACAATGGCACCAGCATTAAGAAAGCTTATCATAATGCATTAGTAATGGAGAGAAAGAAAGCTTGAGACAAATGTATTTGTTTAGTATGCTGAGATCCAGTAATTTTAGCAACTTAAATGAGAAAGGCTGCATGATGTGTTATTACAGATTAAAAATAAAATCTTGTTAATGAGAATTAGAAGGTAGGGCCATGAACTTTCTGATCTCTGCTTGCCAGCATTTTAACAAGAGGCTTGTATTTACGCAATCTTTTAATGCATGGGAGAGCACTTTACATACCCCATGTGTTTTGAGTCTCACTCTGAGACATAAATGTGGACATACAAGCATTATTAAAATTTGAGCTATTGGCACTAGTGACAATTAAAGAGGTACTACCGAGAGAATATTGAACTTGGATTCAATGGAGCTGTGTTCAAATTCTATTTCTAGTTTCATATTATCACTCTCTGTGTCATTTCTGGCAAACCTTACCAAGTTTCAATTTTCTCATTTGTTAAATAAGAATTTCAAACTAAGTAATCTCTCAAGACTACTACAGTTTTAAGTTCATGATCCAATAACAATGATAGACAACAAGAAACAATGATAGTGGCCACCAGAGTGAGGATGATAACAGAAATGACATGTCAAGCTATCTCTCTATAGCTTAGTTTTCTCACCCTTTGATCAGTGGTGCATTGTAGCCTATTAAAGGTTAGAAGCATTGGGATTTTTAAAAAATATATATATTTTTAATGAGTATTAAAATGTAAGAGCCTATATTTCCCATTAACAATACCTTAACAAATATGGCTCTTAAAATGGAGGGGAAAGAGATAGAGAAAAGTTGTTAGATTTAATCAAGATTCTAATTTTGAGTCCAATAATGTTTAATTAAAAATACTTGTCCAAATTTATTTCAGGATAATTATTTACTTTTTACTCCTAAATATTTTATTTTAGGTATTTAAAACATTATTCTGAAAAGAGATTAATATGTTTCATTTATGAATTGTCAAAGGGGTTCATGACATACTATGTTAGAATCCCTGGACTAGATAATCTGTGAAGTCTTTTCCAACTTTAATTCCAATGATGCATATTCTTTCTATGATGAGGGAAGACATTAGCAACATTGAGCTAAAGTAAGATACTGACTTGGTATTTTCTTTTCATTTTTTGATAAAACAATTGATATCTAAGTCATTTACACAAAGTGTCCTTAAATTTTCAGTGCAATTTGAAGTTTTTTTTTTCTTTTTCCTCTTTTGATGAGGCAGTTGGGTTTAAGTGACTTGTCCAGACTCACACACCTAGGAAGTGTTAAGTGTTGGAGGCTAGCTTTGAACTCAGGTACTCCTGATTGCAGGCACAATACAGTAAAGGAGCAAAACATAGTCCTTTATCTCAAAGTGTTCACATTCTAATGAGAAACCAAGTAAACAAATATAAACAAAAACTTAAATAGAATAATAAGAAATAATTAAAAGGTAAAAGTTACTAGAATTAGCAGAATTGGAAAAGACTTCCTGCAGAAAATTTGATTTTAATTAGGATTTAAAGGAATACAAAGAAGCCAATAGACTAAGATGACAAGGGAAAACATTTTAGGAATGGGGGCTAGCCAGAAGGAATACCCAAAGCTGATAGATGGAATGACTTATTTGTGGATTTACAATGACATCAGAGTCACTGGATGAAAGATTATATAATGGAAAGTGAGATGTAAAAAGAATGGAAAGGTAGGAAAGGGAATAGGCTGTGAAGGGCTTTGACCACCAAAAAGATAATTTTATATTTAATGCTGGAGATGATAGTCACTGAAGTTTACTGAGTAGAAGTTAGACCTGCACTTTAGGAAAATCACTTTGAGGTCTGAATGGAGGATGGATTAGACAGGAAAGAAATTTAGATAGTATTACCCTCAATAGTAATGGGGGAAAAGTATTTTTTTTTTGAGGAGGGGAAGTAGAAAGAAGAATTTTATGTTGGTATGCTGAGTTTAAAATGTATATTTGACTTCAGACATCTACATATCTAAAATGCAGTTAGAAATAATGAAATTGAAAATCAGCAGAAAGGTTAAGGTAAGATTGGTAGATTTAAGAATCTTTAAAATAGAAATGGTAATTAAATTCATGGAAGCTGATGAGCTTCACCCAGTGAAGCAGTAAAAAAGAAAAGAGAAAAGGATCATTTAGACATGGATGGTTATTAATAGCATATGTTCTGAATGAGAATTTAGCAAAGAAGAATGAGACAGATCAGATAGGTAAGTGGAGAACCAAAAACATGTAAGAGGAAGGTAATCAACTGTGCCAACTAATTGTAGAGAAATCAAGGAGAATGAGAATTGACAAAAAGCCACTGGATTTGGCAATTAAAAGACCAATGGTTACTGTGGTGAGAGCAGTTTGGGTGAAATGCTGAGGCCAAAAGTCTAATTGTAGGGGGCAAGAGGAGAGCAAGAAGAAAGTGAAGGCATCTATCATTGATTGCCTTTTAAAGAAGTTTTGTCACAAAGAGCAAAAGAGACATAGGATAGTAGTTCACAGGAATAAAAGGATCAAGAAAGGGTTTTATGTTCCCTTCTAAAAACATCATGGACTAAGATTCACAATACATCACAGCAGACATATTTATTTTTTGGGGGGAAAAAACAGTAGAATGGGAGGGTATATAAAAGGAGATACAGAAAGAAGAAAATAGAGATATATGTTGTACCCTAATTGAGACAGGGGTTAACAATGAAAGGAAAATAATGTTTCTTAAGAAGAAGTTCTGTAGGACAATTGTTATGATAAAAACAGTGGGAGCAAATAGGAAGAAAAAGTGAGAAATCTTGTTTCAGGGGTGGGAGAGAATCCCAGAACAAAATGCTCCCATGCAGGAGTATTTTATAATTGAAATTGGGGCTCTTCTGATTAGTGTAATTTGTAGGGATTTGATGTTTATATAAACTACTCATCCTGCCTCAGGAGAAGAGGAAACAGAACACCTGAGTAATTGAAACTGTGAGGAGTGAGTAGGTATAGATCCAGTCATAGAAAATGGAGGAGGGTAGGGAGTGGTAAAATGGCCATAGGTAGATAAATGTTAATAAAGAACTACACAATTATGGGTATAGGAAAACTCCTACCATGGAAAATATCATCTCTATCACAAGAATTGCAAAGAAATTATATAGAAGAGTGGAATGAAAATATTTATTAATATTTGTTTTAATGGTCAAGAATGGATCCCTAATTTCAATCTCTTAGTTTTTTCTACTTTTTATATTGATTTTAAAATGTTTACTAATTATTTTAACATTCATTTTTTTTAATTTGAGTTCAAAATTCTCTTCCTCCTTATAGCTCATCTATTGTCCATTGAGAAAGAAGCAATATGATATGATCTGTACATATGAAGTCATACAAGGTATATTTCCATCATACAAAACACATTTCTAAATAAGCCATGTTGGAAAAACAAGAAAAATAAATACCTCAATTTATACTCAGAATTTGTGGAATTTTTTCCTTAAAGGTAGGTAGCATTTTCCAGCATGAGTCTTTAGGAATTGTCTTGAATCACTGAATTGATGAAAGCAATCTATTTTTCGCAATTGATTATCATATAATATTGCTGTTGCTGTGTACAATGTTCACTTGATCTACTCACTTCATTTTGTATTACTTCACATAAGTCTTCCCAAGCTGTTCTGAAACCATCCTGCTCATTTGTTTCTTATAGCATAATATTCCATCATAATCACATGTATAATTTGTTCAGCCATTCCCTAATTCATGAGCCTCCCCTCAATATCCAATTAATTCTTGCCACCACAAAAAGAGATGTTATACATTTTTCTGTCCATGTAAATCATTTTCTCTTTTCTTTGATTTCTTTGGGATACAAACTTAGTAATAGTATTGCTGATTCCAACAGTATGCACTGTTTTATAGTCTTTTGAGTGTCATTCCAAGCTCTAACACTCTAAAATAGTTAGATCATTTCACAACTCTACCAAAAATACATTAATATCCTAATTTTCCCACATCCCATATCCACAATTATCATTGTTTTTTCATATTAGCCAATCTGATAGGTATGAGGTGGTACCTCAGAGATGTTTGAACCTGCATTTCTCTAATCAATAGCAATTTAGAATATTTTTATGATTGTAGATAGCTTTGGTTTCAAAATAGGTATCCTAGAAGTTTTACCTGTATAAGGAATGATCTAGAGATTAAAGGACTGAATATGTATAATGTCTATGAATCAAAAAATAAAAGCCCCAAATAGTCAGAAAGGGGAAACAAATAATGAAGAGAAGAAGAGAAAATTTGTTTTTATTTTTTTTTTAAAGAACACAGGAAATCAATTTTAAAAACTAATGAACAAGACAATTTGAAGGGGGGGGGGAGAGTAAAATGATTTTACTTTACTACTTACTGGAAAAGAAAAAAAAAAAGAAAGAAGAGTCAATTACGATGAAAAAAGAAAAAGGAATGGATAAGTTAAACAAAATGTCAAACACTAGAATCAGAAATAGGAGGTGAAGTGCTTGCAGATAAAGAGAACAGTCAGTTGAAATAGGGTTGCCTTAAAGTGTGATAAGCTAAAATAATTTAGGAGACAAGTGGTTACTGAGCCTCCGACATTTCTAACTCTGTGACTCTGGGCAAAACATTTAACCCTGTTTGCCTCAGTTTTCTCATCTATAAAATGAACTGGAAATGGAAATTACAAACCACTTCAATATCACCAAGAAAACCCTCAAATGGGGTCACAGAGAGTTGGACACAACTGACATGAACATCAAACTTATAGGGAAAAACCCAAATTTGGTGAAAAACATTAGAAACAAAGCAAAATATAAACTAATTTTCATAATTTTAAATATGAATTAAATAATTCAATAAAATAATTAAGAGTATTTAAATGGATTAAAAAACAAAACTGTATAAGCATTTACCCCCCCAAAAAAGCATTTAAAAATATACACCACATAAAAAATGAGGAACTAGAAAAAAGGGACAAAAAGCTTGAATTAGGTGTAGCAAAACAGGTAAGAGTTGTAGTCATTCTGTCAGAAAAAGCAAAAAAACAAAACAAAACAAAAAAAAAAACCATTCATAATAAAAAGAGAAATAAGCAAGGAAACTACATTGTTCTTAAGGGCACCAAAAACAACAGACCAATATCAATATTAAAGTTATATGCTCTAAAAGCCTTAGCACCTAAATTCACACAAGAAAATTAACTGAATTACAAGAAGATATAGTTAAAAATAAAATACTGTCATGAGAATTTGTTGTCCATCTCTCAGCTTTGAATGCTTTATAATAAATAGAAAAATATACAATGGAACTAATTACTGGAGAAACTAACACTAAAAGAAAAAGCATAGTATCTTCTAAGTGGCACTGCTAAAGAAAATATGAATTTCTTAAGACTGTATGAGACTTTTAAAAAAGTCAAACTAATACAAAAATAGTACAATCAACAAAGGCAGAAATAGTGAAGACATTCTTTATTAACCATAATGCAATAAAAATTGTAATTGGTTCAAGGAGCACAAATAAAAGGCACAGAACAAAATGCACAAACTATCAGTATTACACAAATTATCAGTAAAAAATTGAGAAGGATGGAATCCTGCTAGATTTAGTTTATAATGTAAATATGGTTTTAATACCTAAACCAGAAGCATAGAAAGACCTTTTTTAACATTCGTAAAAACAAAACAAAACAAAACAAAAACTAAAACTGTAATCATCATATGCAATGTTGAAAAACTTGAAACTTTCACAATAAAGTAATAAAGTAAATAATAGTAGTAATAGCAATACAATAAATTATCTCTGTTATTTTGTATAACTTTAGAATTCTAGCAATAGCAATAAGACAAAAGAAAGAAATTAAAAATGTAAATATAGATGAGTAGAGAAAGTATCTTTATTTTCTGAAATCATGATGATTTTCTTTAAAAATCCTAACAAATTAGTAAATATACTAATTGAGAAAATATACTAATTGAGACTATAACTTCAGCAAAGTTGGAGGCTACAAAACAAACCTTTAAAAATCAACAACAGTTCTAAATAATAATAACAAAATTCAAAAGATAATAATAGAAAGACAAATCTTGTTCTAAATAAATAATACAGATAATACATGCAGATCAACCTACAAGAGCATATTAAATACTTGTATAGATAAAATTGTAATGTGTTCCTGAAATAAGGAACTACTAGAAAAGTTAGAGGAATATACAGGGCTTATGGCTAGGCCATGCTAATATAACACAAATGATAATACTACTAAAGTTAATTTATAGTTTTAATGTAAAGCGATCAAATTATCAAAGAAGTTTTTCGCAAAATTAAAAACAATTATAATAAAATAAATTTGGAAAAAAAATAAAAACTCTACATAAAAAAAAAAAACTCTACATAATAAGAGAAATAAATGGAAAAAAAGACAGGAATCAGCCTAACTGTTGTGTCAAAGTTCCCTTTTTAATGTCATGACCCAGTTTCCCCAATTGTCCTATTTAGTTATTCTGTCTCAGGTTATAACCTTTCCCTCTTAATGTTTGATGAGATAAAGGTTTTATATCTTTAGGTTATAGACATTCCGTCTTAATGTTTGACAAGATAAAGGTTTATCCATTTAAGATGTCATTAGAATATCAGTAACTCCCCTCCATTGTGTCATCTTAGGGGGCTCCCCCATCATTAGGTTATCCCCAGCTAAGTGCCTCGCCCACTATGTCATTGTTCTTGTTATTCTATAAAAAAGCTTGCTATCCCGATACTTGGGGCTAGTCTCTTTGAGATGATAGTCTCATCTAACCCTGGGATCAACCATGGATCCATTCGTCCCAGTATTTCTCTCCATTTAATAAACTATTGAATTGGTCTCTAATCTCTTGTCTTGCTCAGTTTCTTCGGCATTACGTAACATCAAACTACAAAGTATCAGTTATCAAAACCACCAAGTTTAGTTAAAAATGGATCTCAATAACCTAGTATTTGGTAAACTAGAAAAACATAAATTACTTAGCAAAAAACTCTCTCTTTAATAAAACCATTGAGGAAATTTATAGATTACCAGTCTGGCAGAAATTAAGCATTGACTAATATTTTATGCCATATTCAACAACAAATTCTAAATGAATAATTGACCTTAATATTAAAGATCATACTATTTAAAAAAAATAGAAAAAGCATTTCACTCATTGTTTAATTAAGAGTAAAAGGTGTATTTTTAATCAAACAAGAGAAAGAGATAATTATAGAAAAAATAGATAACCACTTACATGAAACTAAAAAGCTTCTGTATAAACAAAATTAATGCATTTGGAAAAGGGAAACAGTCAATTTTTTTTTTTTTAAAACTTGATATCAATTTTTTTTTTTACAAAAATTGAGTACTTAAGATGTACAATTTACAGATATCTGTATGTTTATGTTTATAAGCATATATATCTATACATATGCAAATGTATGACAAAAGCTATCTGATAATAGATAAGTGGTCAAAGAACATAATTAAACAAATCTCAAAAGAATTATAAAGCATTAAAAACCAGATTAAAAAATAGTCTAAATTACTACTCAGAGATATGCAAATCAAAACAACCCTAAGATTTCACCTTACATCATACAAATTGGCAAAGATTAAAGGATGGGAATAATCAATGTTAGAAAGTTGTGGGAAGATAGGCTTACTAGTCATTGTTAGTGCAGCTGTGAGTCTGCACAACCATTTTGGAAAGCAGTTATAAATTAAGCAAATAAAGTGATTAAAACATCTAAAATCTTTGACCCTAGGAATCCATTACTAGGTTTATACCCCAAGTAGGGGATTGATAAAAAGTTTTCATATTTAAAATATATATTTTAAGCAGTCCCTGTAGCAAGGAATTGGAAAGAAAGTAGATATCCATTAATTGGGAGATAGTAACATAAATTGTGATATATTAATATAATGGAGCATAATTGTGCTGTTAAAAAAAAGAGAGAGAAACAAATGTGATGAATATGGAGAAATCAAGGGAACATCTATGAGAAATATAATAGAAAAAACTAAACAGTCAAAAAAAATCAATATATACAATGATAAAAATGTAAAGATAATAACAATCACCAAAAAAATAAATTTCTTTTGTATTCAAAAATATTATTTGCTATAAGGGACAGTTCTGGAGGAAGGAGTTAGGGAGAGGTTGAGGTTGTTTTTTCATTTCAGTCATTTTCAACTCTTCTTGACTTCATTTGAGGGTTTTCTTGGCCAAGCTGCTGGAATGGTTTGCTGTTTCCTTCTCTAATTCATTTTATAGATGAGAAAACTGAAGCAAACAGGGTTAAGTGACTTGCTTGGGGTCACACAGCCAGTAAGTGACTAAGACCATATTCGAACTCAGGAAGATGAGTCTTTCTGACTCCAGGCTCAGTATTCTTTCCACTATACCATCCAGCTGCCTAGGGGAGGAATATTGGGAAAATTGTGGTGAGATTAAAATCAAAAACCCAAAAGATATTCATAAAATTTATTTTTAAAAATAATTTGAATGTGTTTCTCAATAGAATAGATAATCCTGAGTTGCTAATTTGGTGAGATATTTCTGCCGAGTCCACTTTTATTGCTTCTTTATTACCATAAAATTTCAAAGTTCTTTATCCCTTCCAGCAGATTCTTTCTTCCAATTTCATTTGGTCCTAGGTATGTAGGAATGAATATGATACTTCTGTACTTGGTACTTAAAGAATGAGTTTGAGGAAAAGTTTTTAAAGACAAAGGTGATAATGAATCATGCTTTCCATTTGTGCTTGCTCCAAATGCCAACCTGATCTTACCATATCACCTATAAGAATAATAATCACAATTACTATTATTAGTAACAGTTATCTCACATTTACATAGGACTTTATGTAACATTTACTACTAATATTTATACATTTTAGTTCTTTTGAAACTCATGACAATCCTATAATAGTAAATGTTCATATGGTGCTTTTAGAGTTTGAAAATTACTTCATACATTTGACTCATCAGAGCATTACCACAAACCTGAGTATATTATCATCCCCATTTTACAAATGAGGAATCTGGGGATGGTTGATGTTAATTGATTGCCTATGGTCAAATATACTAAAGACAACACACAAATGCTGGTTTCCAGATTCTAAATCCATCCTGCAATCATCTAGGTCATATTATAACATCATTGGACAAGTATTATGTCTAATTTATAGATAATGAACAACTCAAAGAAGTAATTTGCCTTTCCCAAGGTTGCATAGCCAAGAATTGACAAAGCCAGGACAGGAACAGAACTCACTTAACTTTGAATCCAGTGTTCTTGATGTAAAAAGGATTTATTTAACCATTGTTTGGAGCCTGACTACTTAGCCATTCTTCTTGTTATTGCTCAGTCCTTTTCAGCCATACCTAATTCTTCATAACCCTATATGAGGTTTTCTTGGCAGAGATACTGGAATGGTTTGCCATTCTTTTCTCTAGCTTGTTTACAGATAAGGCAAAGGGAGGCAAATAGGATTAAGTAGCTCAGGAAGATAAATCTTCCTTACTCAAGGCTTCCATTGCCTATGCTTTCTCAAACCATTTTTGGCAATTATCAACTAATTTCCAGTTACCTTTTGCAGATGGCAGAGTAAAGGGAATGTTGGACTTGATGTCAAAAAGGCCAAAGTTCAAATCCAGCCTCAAACACTTACAAGTCATTGAATAGGAAATCTCCATATTATTAGTAACTTCATTTCAAATCATTGTAAGAACGTGACTTTCCCCATGTGAACCTAATCTCCATCTGAACCATGTGAACCCAATCTCCATGTGAATGACTTTCCCTTTGTGAACCTAATCTCCATGTGAACCATGAGAACCTAATTAAGGTATGATGTGACTTCTGTGAGAACTTGACCATTCCCTAACCCATAAAAGCATATGTTTTAGCTCCTCTCCTATGGGAACTTGACCATTCCCTAACCCATAAGAACAGGTGTTTTAGCTCCTTCTCCTGTGAGAACTTGACCGTTCTCTCACCCATAGGAGTATATATTTTAGCTCCTTGTCCCATGAAAATTTGACCATTTTTTAACCTGTAAGCTGGGAAAGTACCACATGTGTTTTAGGTCCATCTACATGATTCCAGGAACTCGCCACTCCTTGGAACAATTGCTGTCGATAAGGACTGGCCCCCTTGTCAATGCAACACTTGACTACAACCACCTGGAGCCCTTGTTGGTACTTCCCTGTCTTATTTGATGTCTTTATTTGGCTCAAGGCCTTCTTTGTCCTAACTCCTATAAAGGCGGGTAAAGCATCCTCTATTCGAAACCTTACCTACAGAGATGACGATCTACCTAGGATTTTCCCGTTTGGGACTCAAAGGCTGAATTACTGGGGTTTCCCAGCCACTGCAAGTAAATTAGAGTTGGAGCTGCCCCAATAGGTGATGTATTCTCTCTCTTTGTTTGCTATCCTAATCATAATTCTCATTATTCTTTGTCTTTTATGTATTATTTGCTGTATTAGTTGTTATTATAAGCATTCTATTCCATGTATTGTATAATTAAATTTTTTACTTTCACTTTGATTGAGTCCAAGAGTGTCATTTATAGGAGTGAATCCGAACTTTTCCCTAAAATCACAGAACAGTCATTTAATTATTTTCTGCTTCAGTTTCTTCATCCAAAAAATCAGGAAAATAACAGCACGTAATGTAAAGCCGGAGAAACTGAGCAAGACAGAGATTAGAGAACAATTTAATATTTTATTAAATGGAGAGATTTTCTGGGACCAAATGATCTATGTTTGGTCCCAGGGCTGAACGAGACTATCATCTCAAAGAATCCAGCCTGTCGGGACAGGAAGATTTTTATAGGATAACAAGAACATTGATATAATGGGAGGTACCTGGATGGGGATAACCTAATGGGGGGAGGCATCTAGGATGACACAATGGAGAGACTACTGATGAGGTTACTGATATTCTAATGATGTCTAAAATGGATAGACCTTTATCCTGTCAAACATTAAGAAGGAATGATTATAGCCTAAAGATATAAAACCTTTATCTCATCAAACATTAAAAGGGAAAGGTTATAACCTGAGACAGTAACTAAATAGGACAATTGGAGAAACTGGGTCAAGACATTAAAAGGGAATTGTGGCATAACAAAATAACAATGAGACATGTGGACTTGATTTTCTATTCAAAAAGGCAAATAAAATAATTCTTTGATTCAAAACTGATTTATTTCTTGAACATTGGAAAATTGGAATTCAGATAGAGCAGTTCAAAATACAAAATGCATTGAATATGCTGACTTCTACTTTCATGGAAACAGATTATTAAAAACATTCTATAACCTGCCTAGATTCAGATGCAGTTTTAAGGCACTGATATTATAAAGTTCTCATTCTGTATTTTCTCTCTAATAGAAAAAAAAAAACTAAATTAAAAAACTAAAAGAGAAAAACAAGAACAGGGAAAAAACATTACTCATCTACTCTTTTCTGGAGGCTACATAAAAGGCCTTGTTGGACTTTAGTGTTAATGAACCTACTGCATTGAACAATGAAAAGTGCTCTAGCTCTGGGATAAGATTTGGGCCCAGATTTTTCTTTTGAAACAATACTTCTTTACTTTTGTTCAAGTGACTTAACCCCCTTCCTCTTGATCTCAACTCTCTTTTCTATAAAATGAGGGTTTTAAATTAGATGGCATCTGAGATACTTTCTTCTCTTAGATCTATGATCCTAAATGCCCTCAGTAATATCCTAGTCACAACCCTCTTAGTAGGCTGAACTCCATGGAATAAACACAAATTGTGCTATAGAGAAGTTAGCTTTAGGAACAGAATTTCCAGATCTCTCTTTGTTATCTCAATCACCAGGATAAGGAAATCTTATGTTAAATTGTTCAGAATTTGAAGGAAATGTATAAATCATTTATGTTCTTGATTTACTTGTTCCTTAGGGCAAGAAAGTTTAAGCATTATAAAATAGCTAATTGGGTTAAAAATGATTGTTAATGCTGACTTGGATTTTTGTATCTAGGGTATCTTAATGTTATTATCTCCAGGTAATATTGAGTTTCCTTCAGAGGAACTATATACTGTCTAATCTTTAATCTTGGTATTAACTTTTTTTAAAAAATCAGAAATCTCTGATGATATTGCTTATGTTACTTATTGTACATGATTCATCCTTATGAATATGCTTCATACTATTGATGAGGACCTGGGTATCCAGATGGATGTTAGCAAAGAAAATCTGAAGCACTAATAGGATTATATCATTCCCTAAGTCAAGCTGTGAAGGGTACTGATAGGATCATCTCAGCCTGAAGTGGGCCTTTTGTTCTTAAATAGGCCTTTTATTCAAAAGTGGACTTTTGATTACAGTCCCACCTCAGGTGGAGGTCTCTAGAAATCCTACCTTATTACATTCAATCAGGGAGCCTAGTTATAATGTCAATCTGTCCCCTCCTCCACTATATTTCCCATATAAAAGATCTAATCATACTGTAGATGTTCCTTAACTCCTTTATGGCATAATAGTAAGTATTTAATCAATGTTTATTGAATCTTCCTCTATAAATTTAGCCTGCCAGTTAATGGTATACTTCTTGTTATAACTAAATTCCTTTTTAGGGTTAGTCCACCATGGTATATTCCTGCCTCCTGGCTTTTTAATGGCATCCTCCTCCTGGTCACTGTTAAGGAACCTGTCTTTTCCTCTGTTATTGACTAAAATCCTTATCTTGTTAAAAACGCTTATGGATTTGGCCTATTCTTAGCATTGTAATAAAATCTTTTCCCCTTTATTTGAAGGATTCCTAAGCCTACAAATTATGGCCCATAGTCCCAATATACTTTCTGGGCATCACCCCATACTCCATCATTTGGTGGCTGAACCCCATTATTTTGTTGGTCTGGTATGGAGAGACCACACTCTGTAACTTTAACACTATTATAGATCTTTCCATTTTTATTGATAAGTTCATCATTTTTACACTTTTTTTTATTTCAATTTTATTTTCAGTTCTAAAATCATTCCCTTTCTTCAGTCTCTCCTCCCATTGAGAAAGCAAAAAATAAGATACACATTTTACACATAAAGTCATACAAAACATTTTCATATTAGCCATGTTATAAGAAAAGGCAAAAAAAAAGTGAAAGAAAAAAGAATATACACTCAGAATTCATCAGTCTTCTCTCTATAGGTGGATAATGTTTTATTTTGAGTTCTTTCAAATTGTTCTGGGTCACCATATTAATCAATTACTAAGTTTTTCACTGTTCATTGTAAAGATTAAAATTATCCCACATACAATAAGAGAGACTGAAGCAAAAGTATTAGGAAATGACACTTTATTAAAGGGTTCATAGTCACCTCTAATGAAGTGGACCTCAGATCTTCCTCATAATCTGACATACCACCACCGTCCAAGGCTCTATTTTTATGGGGTTAGATGTCCAGTCATTCTGGAACAAGTATACCAAATACAGAATGATTCCTTGAATAAATATAATATATCAGCAGGGTCACAAGTTGGGCAAAACAAGAAATATCTTAATTTGGACAGGAGGAAATGGTACAAGCTATCACCGTCAATGACCTAAATGGGAATATGTAATGGGCCAGAACTTAAAACAAGGTGCTAAATCAGTACAGTTGATAGACAATGGTTATTTAGCATGGTACTTAACAATTCTCTTAGTACTTACTACAGTTCTACAAGATTCACACCTTTAGGAGAGCATACATAAGCTAGGAGCTTCAACCAGGATTCAGTGGGGGAGATTCAGAAGCCAGAGAAGGCAGTCAGGGAGAACTTAGGAAGACAGAGAGGTGGTGGCAGGCTGTCCTGTGGAAAACATTGAAACCAAGATCCACAAGGCCTCCAGAAAACTAGCTGAGCCCCAAGTCAAGGAGACAAGACTTTGAAGGAGACAATAAAGGATTTGGAATTTAATCCCTGGCTGCATTTGGGGTGATTACTGAACTGAAACTAAGGCTGCCTCCAGAGACCCCAGGAAACCTCACCAAGAGAAGATTGCATTTTAGAGAAAAATATTACATTTTGCTGCCTGAACAGGGCTTCTATTTGACAAGTGATTGAACCAGAGGTCCAAAAATATTTTGGGGGATTTGATATGTAATTGTCATCTCTGCCAAACTGGGCTTGGTCATCATCACAAGGCAAAACAAGGTGGACGGCTTTTAGTAAACTTCCTGGTTTAATGGTTAAGCAAGTCAACTTAGAACCTACAACTTACAACTCTGGGGCTTTCTATACAGAACTTTGTCATGCTTCTATCAAACTGATTGCAATATAGTAGGGGTCCAAAATTAATTATTTCTTTTATCATCAAGGCAGTATTATTTTTACTTATATATAGTATACTCCAAATTCTGCTCATTTTTCTTTCCTTATATAAGTCTCCCCAGGTTGGTTGGTTTGTTTTCCTGAAACCATCTCCTATCATTTCTTACATTATGATTGTTTGCTGTTTGCTCCTCATTCTTGAGAGGGACCAATGAACACAGAAGGGTGATGTCTTGAATCCCAAATGAACTAAATTTAAGTGAAAGAGGGCTGACAATGTCACAAGTCTCACTTCTACAAAGTCATCTGCTGTTAGTGGCAAGACATATATAAGGAACAATGGAGATAGCTCTGGATGCAGTTGGAGACATAGGCCTTTTTAAGCTAAGATTTTTCCCAGGTATCAGTTTGTCTGAGGCAACACCCATTGAGAAAGACTAGATTATTGTTTGTTGTTATTCATCTTTCATTCTCAAGGAATACTAATGACATCAGGAGTATGCCTTGACTTGGAAGTGATACACTGAACAAAAATTAATATAACTGAATGGAGAAGACTTTTGACAGATGGACATAAATGTCAAGATCAGACTCAAGTGTGGTACTACAATCACCCCTCTATTTTGAGATATAGAAAGATCCTAATAGATGCCCTGTCTCCCAAAAAGTGAACCCTGTGAAGATGAAGTAGTTATTTTATTTGAACTGCACATTCCCAATGGGCTAGAACCAATTACCATATTTTACATAATTATAACTTTGAATAGCTAATCATATTATAATATAGTTAATTATATAATTTGTAATATATTTGTCATGTTATATAAGGTATAAAATAGCAATAATAATTATAAGTTCAAATACATGGAACTATTAGCACTCATTGGGACCTAGCAGTAGAGAATGCTTGTGGATTTCACATGTGGCTCTCTATACAGTTTCATCAGTATTTCCTAAACTATGGTGAACATCAAATCATATTATTGGCTCATGGAGTCATAGATTTGGATGTAGAAAGCACCATAAAGATCATAAAGCTTAATCTTTTCTTTTTGCATATGAGGAAACTGAAGCACAAAAGTGAAGGTAAATTGTCTGGTTTTCTGTGCTGCACCAAGCCCAACAAGAAGGAGCAGTGGAATGTGGTGTAAACAGAACTAGACTTAGATTCAGAGTTGGCCATCAGATAGTATTTGGCTATCTTGATTGATATTTTACCATAGTAGTTGCTTGCCCTTTATTGGTACATCATTTTGGACTTTACCAAAATCAAAGCTTTTTTTTTTTTTTTTTTTTTTAACTTAGAATAAGAAGATACGCATTCAGGTCTTAGTAGCTATGTGGCTTTTGGTAAAAATGAACATACCCCATAGTAACATGGGGCCCTCCATAAGCCCCAATCCTGGGGGCTCCAACATAAGCCCCAATCCTTCATCTCTAAGAAGGGTGATAATCCACATACTACTTAGAGAGGAAGTATAGAAATAAGAGAGAGCAGGCTGAATTTACAGTAAAAAAATACCTGAATTCATCTTCTAACTGATATCTCCTAGCTTTGTCTCTAAGTCTCAATTTCTTATCTGTATAATGTACAGAATTCTATCCTGAAACCTACTTCATAGTGTTATGAATCAAGTATACCAAATGCCTTGAAAACTTTAAAGTATCATATATATTTCAATTATTATTATTATTGCCTAAGAGGCAACATGTAATAGGGTATATACACTGACTTTGGAGGAAGAAAGAACTGGATTCAATACTGACTGTGTGATCCAAGTCACTTCACCCTGTTTGCCTCAGTTTTCTCATCTATAAAATGAGCTGGAGAATAAAATGGCAAATCACTCCAGTATTTTTGCCAAGAAAACTCCAAATGGGTTCATGAAGAATCAGACATGAAGGAAAAATGACTGAATAGCAAAAAGATCAGTTTGCTGACTTACATCAGCTAAATGGTTTTTTTTTTTTTTTTTTTTTTTCTCATCAGGAGCTCTCTACATAAATGAAATCACAGATATTCCTTTGCTTTCCCCTTAAAATTATCTATATCATGAAGGTATCATAAGGATCAAATGGGAGCATGTTTGAAAACAAGCATCAGTCTAAGAAGCATTCCAATTCCTCCCAGGAGCTGGTCACCTTCCTTTTCCCCTCTCCAGCCCACCTATCTTTCATACATTAAAGGGTGTCAAAGGGCCCAACAAGCATCTGCTTCAGACAGCAGCTTTCTTCCACAACACTAGCTTCCATTACCCAGCTCCCATCAGGTATTAAATACCACTTCTTAGATGTAAACATGGAGTGCCAATAGTTCTATGTATTTGTCTCATCACTCTATCCCTCACCTTCCCATCTCTGTTCTTTCCAAGGTAATATCTAGAATTCCACTCCAAATTTCAGATCTATTGTCTCTTTCATGACAGTCATCAATCATCTTCTGCTTTGTCATTGTTTTCCAAGATCTATTAGACCTTACAATCCACCTCAGGTCCTTGGCCTTTCCATCTGCCCAGAAATTGAACTCTCCTATTTATGTCATCTCACTTAATAAGAATGTAAGCTTCTTGGTAGCAGGTACTGCTCTTCTTTCTATTTGTAATGATATCCTAGGGTATCATATCCATGACTTATCATATCCTTGGGCCCTCTGCCTAAAGAAATGTAAATTTTGATCTCAGAAAGCTCAAATAACATCTTGGGGTTTATGGGCTAGCTTTCTTTCTTAGGGACTATGGATTGAACCCAAATCACTTAGGTTCTTATTGGTCAACAATAGGTTCCAAACCAAACCTCACTTAGGCATTGTTTGAGCCCTGTTTGGCTCAGAGTAAATGTAATTAGCAATTCTTCTGTTTGTCAGAAACCCTGAGGATATTCCCCTCCCAGATGTAGGTTTGTGTGTGTATATTTGACCTAGGTAAAAGAAATCATTCTCTGCCTCATTTCTTACCTAGTCTTAATCACTGATTCAGTGTTACTTCAGTCAAGCAAACTGAGACCTGCTAAAATTTAGCTTAAAATGACCAAGGTCTCCCATAGCATCTAGGGCCATCTCCAGTGGTTCTGATCCATATTTTGCCACAAGACTCAGATGGCTCTGGAGGAAAAAGTAAGGCTGGTGACCTTGCACAATCCTGCTCCATTTAAATCCATTTCGCTTGCATGTCATGCATCATCTCCCTGTTGTCATGGTACTTTTTTTTTTCCCTGAGGCAATTGGGGTTAAGTGACTTGCCTAACATCACACAGCTAGGAAGTGCTATGTGTCTGAGATCAGATTTGAACTCAGGTCTTCCTGACTTCAGGGCTGTTGCTCTATCCACTGTACCACCTAGCTGCTCCATGGTATTCTTTAAGAACAAAGAACAACAACAACAATAATTTGTATCCCCAGAACTTAGCATAGTAGTAAATATTTAATTTATAATTTTCCATTATATTCTATCTCATTTCAGGTGTATGAAGTATTGATAACAATAAGACGCTCTATAAATTTGAGTTACTCTCATTATCATCAGCTTTGAAAAAACACTCAAAGAAAACTTTGAATCTAAGTGCAGTCAGTGAAACACATTATGCAAGTTTTTGGTAAACTGGGAAACTATATGAAACATAAGAATAGTTCTATTGGAAGCAACAGTAATAACCTGAAATGAAGTAATGAAGCCAAGTGTCCAAAGCCAAAGAGAAAGAGGAACCAAAATAGAATTGATCTAAGGCTAAGTGAACTTGGCAATAGCTTACTTATCTGTCTAGAAGACTCAAATGCTCCTGACAACACAAATTTTCTCTTTTCCAGATAAAAACAACACAGGGACTCCAGATAACAACACTGAGGTCTTATTACAGTATCAAAGTTGGAATAAGAACATGCTCTTCTCGTCTATTGTGGTATGAGATAAATGAGATTTCTTTCTTTTTCTTTCCTTCCTTTTCTCCTTCCTTCCTTCTTTGCTTTTTTTTTTTTGTTTGTTTGTTTTCTCCAGCACTAGCAGTTTTTCCTTTGATCCCCACTTAGGGTATTCCTGCATAGGTAATGGATTTTAATTTGATTTGATTTAATGGATTTGATAACAGTCTCCATCTTTCCCTTCCCAGCTCCCTAGGCTTTTGTCTCTATTTATATGGGAATAATACAAAATCCAATCCATTTTTTGGGACTCCAATACAATTATATAAGAAATTTACCTTATAGTCTGAGGCCTTCCTAATTTTGTTACTTGCTTTGTTGGACATCTCTATGATCAGCACTTTCCAGAACTGAAATCTTCATTCATTCAGCAAATAATCATTCAGCACCCCACTCTGTGCCCAGCACCACTCAAAGAAGCATAAGACTGAGCTTTTGCCTTGAAGAAAATAATAATCTAGTTTAAGATCTAAGACATAAACCATTAAGTAGTAAGGTATAACAAATTTCCAGGTGTCATAGGTGGTTAGAGAAGGAGGAAAATAGTGTGGGCTAGAGTAATCCAGAAAACCATAAAGGAGGTAGGATTTATGCAAATTAGCAGGGTCTGACTTAGTTGAGGGGAAAGAAGGAGGGCATTCTGGGGAGCATGGGAAGAGAGTGAAGAACAAGCCAAATGAAAACCTCAAAGCATAAATAAGTATCATATATGCTGGGAACACTGAGGAGAGTAATCTCTAGAGAGCAGAAACCTTGGATTTGATCTTAATCAAAAAATAAGTTTAGGCATGTAAGTTAAGACAGGATAGTAATAACTTACTCATACTTAAATTTCCATAGGGCTTGGAAGTTTAAAAACATTTTTCTTACAACTATAGATAGTACAAGTATTATTTTCAAATTTTACAGATGAGGAGACTGAAGTCAGAGAGGTTCCATGGATTAGCAAGATGTATATATCTAATAAGTAGCAGAGTTCAGATTCACATCTAAATCTTCAGATGGACACTCAGCACTCTTTCTAGAACCCTGAGTTCCAGGCTAACGGTTTTAGATAATATTCTCTCACACTGGGGAGCTGTTCAAAATTCATGAAAAGGGAAGTTACATGAAAAAAATGTCAGGGAAAAAATGTTAATCTGGTGGAAATGTATCATTTCTTACCACATCTATTCTAAATTGGTACCATTCTACCAAATGTGCACAGGATCAGTCAACTAATAATTTATTAAGCACCTACTATGTGTTATACTCTATGCTAAATATTGAGGAACTAAAGATTAAAAAAAAACAAAAAAAACAAAACAAAAAAAAAAAAAAAACATGGTTCCTGCCATGGAGTCCACATGCTAATAAAAGGCATCAAGTCCCATTATAGCCTTTACTATGAAGTATAAGGAGGGCAGGAGCAGCAAGAACTCTTCAACTGAAGAAACTTAAAAAACAAAAAATGTTAATGAATTCACCAAGTGACCATAAAAATTCAATATAGTATAATAACCTGATATCAATTGTTAATCTTTCATTTTTAAATAGGACCAACAATATCATATGGTAGTTTCAATTCCCTTGTGAGTTGGATTTAAGTGAGGCACAGTTGCATAGTCATCATGATGGGGCTCTGGTGGCAGTCAGAGAGTTGTGAAAAATCTCCTTTGGGTTGGCCCAGGTCCTTCATGAAAGAATTCACAAACCTGAATAGTTTTAGGTGGCAAAAAGGGAAGTTTATTGTTGGATGAGAAGTTAACAAAGCTGACTTCTTCAGGGGCAAAGTCCTATTAGGGAAATGGAGGCTGGCACTGAGAAGAGAATGTCTTCTCAGCAGATAGGAGTGCTGGCAGGCAGTTATTCCCTACTCAAGACTTTTGCAAGCATTAGGAATTTAGAAATATCCTTTAATAGGAAAATCTGAGACTCAGGTTTCAGGTTGAAAAGAAAGCCAAAGTCCCCAGGCCTAGCTCTCCAACTGAATGGAAATCACCTTTTGAAGGCTTCTGGAATGTGGAATTTCCTGAAAATGGTCTGTATTATGGGGGTGATTTGCCTTAGAAAAGGCCCAGCCAGGAGGATATGCTCTCATATACTCTCTGGAGTTGGGGGGGGAGGGGTAAGGGGGAAGGTCAGGAATCAAAGGGGACAGAATTTCAGAGTATTAATTTTAAATCAAAAGGGAACACAGTTTCATACTCCTGTCAATCAGAGTCACTCTCTTATAAACTCTTCAAGGTCCATTATTAAGACTAAAGTAAAGTTAGGCCAACTGATGATAGCCCAGGATGTAATGAATGACTAATCTCTGAACACTCCAAGGTGCTTACTTTGTCCTTCTTCATGATAGTTGTAATGAATTATTCTTGTCAGCCCAGTTCCATGATTAGTCTTCACATGCTTGGGGTAGATATCCACTTCCCAAAATCACCTATGGACCCACTGATTACCTTCAGCCTGGTTTAGCCAGTGTCTGCCAAGACATTTTTATTGAAAGGTGGCCACTATACATGCTAATGGTTTCTTAAAGCCATAGGAACTGAATCTCTGAAGTCCAAACCTCAGAGACAATCTTTTGCCATCACTGTCTCTCTTTTCCTGAATTTTCTTTTGATTTTTGGATTTGTGACAACTTCTTCAGACTCTCAACTTCTTCAGCCAAAATTGTGTGACAGTCAAATTCATAAAGATAGGATTGTATCTTTTGTCAATTAGAGAGTAATTAGATTTATAGGATTATAAAATAACAAGTGTTATTCAACACATTTAATAATGACACAGACATTGAGACTTTGTGGTACATTTGAAAGAGCACTGCAGATAGAATCTAATGTTCTGAATTCAAATCTTCATCTTTCCATTGACTACCTTGCATAAGTTATTTTGCTTCTTCAGACCTCTGTTTCCAGAAAAAGAGGAGATTGAACTAGACAACTTAAAAAATTCCTTTTAATTCTAAACCCCACAAAGAGATAAAGTGATTTGCCCAAAGTCAAAGAGCTAGTAAGTTTCTGAGACTGATACAAGCTTAATTCTTCCTCACTGTAAATTGAGTGCTTACTTAAAAGAATTGAGTTGGATTCCATTCCATATATTTTTATATGTACAAACTCTGAAGTCTAGGAAAATAAAGGTGTTAAAATACACACACACACACACACACACACACAACCACATACCCACATACTAAATAAAAATTAAAAAACAAAACAAAACAAACAAAAAAAACTTCCTAAAGTCAGAGAACCTTAAGGCAGGCACTAGAATGTTCCCCAAAAGCCTGTGAGAATCAACTTTCTAACATACTACTACAAAGTGAACAAATTTCATCCCCTTACAACTTTTTCTCCAGGATGGGTGAGTTTAGATAAATCACTTAATCTCTCTGATCCATGGTTTCCTTTTACATCAAAAGAAAGATTTAAGTTGGAAAATTTCTAAAGTCTCTTATAACTCACAATATTGTGATGCTATGTTCTATTTACTTTCAAAGGTGCTCTAATTCAAAATTGAATACTTATGTACCTTATTTTAAAATGGACAGCTAGATGGCACAATGAATAGAGCACTGAACTTGGAAACTGGAAGACTCATTTTAAATCTGACCTCAGACATTTACTAGCTGTGTAATGCTGGGCAAGCCATTTAACCTTGTTTGCTTTAGTTTCCTTATTTGTAAAATGAGCTGGAGAAGGAAATGACAAACCACTCCAGTTTCTATGCCAAGAAAACCCCAGATGGGATCACAAAGAGTCATCTTATGAGAAGCATGATTTCTCCTAAACTTTTGGATTCCATGGTGCTGCCTACATACTTGTAGTGAAGGATCCTAAAAGCGTTGCACTGTAGCAGCTTAGGGATACCTCTGAATCAGGTCCACAAGAGATATAATTCAAATACAGAACAGTCTCTAGTAGCCATTTCTCAGATAACTGACTTTTTTTCCCCCAGAGTGTCAGCAAACTCCCTCTCACAGAATATCAGAATTGAAAGAGATCTCAAAGACCTTCTTGTCCCAACCTGCATCTAATGAAGAATGGCTTCTATAAATGACCATCTGGACCCTTGTGAAGACTTGTTGTAAGGAGAAACCATTACCTGAGGGTGGGGAGAAAGAGAAGGGAGACATTTCATTTTTAGATAGTTGTAATTACTAAGAAGTTTTTCTTACTTTGAGTCAAAATATGGCCTCTTTGCAATTCCTATCCAGTACTACTAGTTCTACCTCCTGGGGCAAAGTAGAATAAATCTTATTTCCCTTCCATGTGACAGCCCTTTAGATCTGCAGGGTAACTAGCTAACCTTGTATTGGAGGCAAGAATATAAAATCCACTCACACCCTCCCTTCTACCAGGAGCATGCTTCAGATAGTAGATCTACATTTTTTAAAATTCACATTTTGTACATTTTTGGGGGGTACCTTTTAGTTTATTCTAGTTTATGGCAAGTCCTTCTCTTACCTAGGCTTTGTCATGACTCTGATTTAAATACTTGAAGGCAGTTATTATGTTTCCCCCAACTTTTTTCTTCTCTAGGATAAACATCCTCAGTTCCTTTAATCAATCTTACTACGATGTAATTCTTAGAACTTGAAAATAATCCTTCCAAAATAGCATACTTTTTGCAAAGTACAGCAGGATTCTTAGCTTTGTAATCTTAGATCTTATTCTTATGTTGACATCTTCTAAGATCATACTGTTTGAGGACTGTCATGTCATCCTATTGATTCAATATAGATCTTTTTCAAACAATTCTGTCTAGTCCCAATTTTCTTTATCTGTAAAATGAGAACATTAGATCAAATGGTTCCTAAGATTCCTTTCCTCTCTAGAACAATGATTCTTATGAGCTTGTGCTGGTGAAGTTAAACTCTCAAACTTGTAAGACTATAAGTTTTCCTATTAAATTTTGTCTTGTTCTAATTGTTAGATCTATTACAATGTTCTGACCTGTTGAGATCTATGGATCCTGTCATCCTATGCTTACTCTGTCTTTGTCTTTGTGTAAGTCATAGAAATATCAAACTGGATAGGCCAAAGACAGATCCCAGATGTATTCCATTAGAGACTTATCTTCTAGTTGATAAGGAACCATTAATGACTGGCATTTAGGTCCAGTTCTTGGTGTGTGGGTGTGTGTGTGTTTCCCAGTCATTTTCCAGTCTCATCAGATTCTTTATGACCTTACTTGGTGTTTTCCTGATAATGATACTGGGCTAGTTTACCATTTCCTTCTCCAGTTCATTTTACAAATGAAGAAAAGATAAAAAGGGTTAAGTGACTTACCTAGGCTCATACAGCTTATGTCTGAAGTTAGATCTGAACTCAGAAAGATGAATCTTTCTGCCTCCAGATCTCAGTATCCACCTCCACTGTACCACCTAGCTGCCTCAGCCTTTATCTTACCTAAATATAGAGTTGTCCAAACCAAATCTCTGCATCTATTCCACAAAATGCCAGAAGAGTCTTTATCAAATGCTTTTCTAACATTTGGATAAATTATACTTAATACATTTCCCTGTTTTATCCTATTACAAAGTTAATAATGTTACTCTCTCATTATCTGTTCTCAAAGCTATTCAGACCCTTTGTCATGACAACTTCTTTCTTGAGAAGGTAAGTGAACATTTTAAAATAAAATATTCCAGAATTTTGCCTAGAATGGAAATCTAGATCATTGACCTACAATTATTTTCTACCACTAGATAGACACTGGAGATGTTTCTGAGAAACTGTCAAGTGAGGTTCAAAGAGGTTGGACAACATGTTGGTTAATAGGCAATGGATTTTTTTGTCTACAGCAACTTCTTTTTTTTTTAATTTAATTTAATTGTTTTTATTATAGCTTTTTTTTAATTACAAGTTATATGCATGAGTATACAGCACTAACAATTGCCAAACCTTTTGTTCCAATTTTCCCCTCTTCCCCCCACCCCCTCCCCTAGATGGTAAGATGATCAGTATGTCTACAGCGACTTCTAGCTAAAGAACATAAGAGTTGTGAACTGCATAGATTAAGGGACGTATCGAGATTCTTTGTGAGTTTGTACTATAAACTCAAGATTTTTCATCTTTTGAAAATTAGAATATTTTGAAAAAGTTAAAAAATTGACCTCAAAAAGAGACCAATAGAAAGGCACAAGAGTGATGTGATTGGGGTTCAACAAATAAACCAAAAGGAACTTGAAAGAAAGGGGCAAAAAGATGTCCTAAGAATTATATGAAAGGAAAAGAATATTGCCTTACCATTTTGTTAAAATGAATGATGACAGATGGATAGCCCTACCTTTCCATAATATACTAGCAATATCAGGAGAAAGCAAGGAAAATCTTTTGGTTGTTGGGTAGATTTTCTATGGTTAACTTAGGAAAGGACTCATGGGATAGGCTGCCATACATAGGTCTTAATGCATGTAATTGGAAGGAAAATCCACATTGATGAGATTATAAACCCATTTGAGTATAGAATAAAATATCAATATGATTGTTAGTACATGTGTATATGTAATGGTATTCTCATTCAACCACCAGAAAGAATAGACAAACCATGCTGTTATCTACTTTTTCCCCTTATCCTGAACCAATTTTCTGAGGACATGGCAGATCTAATGATTACTATTTTTAAAAAAATCTATTCTATAGAAGCAGCCAGAGTAGTGGCCCCAGAATCAGGAAATGCCAAGTTCAAATCTGGCTTTGGACACTTACTGTATGACCCAGGGCAAGTCACTTAACACTGATTGCTCCCCCAGACAAAGAAACACGGTACCCTATATTCTAAACTCAGGCTCATTATATCTGGACTCTACTCCTGTTTTTATTATTATTATTATTGGGGAAAAGAAATGGGAGGGGAGCCTCATGAATAATTTCTCTTCAAATTCTATCTATTCTATCTGATTATTTAATTAGATTATATCCTATGCCTGATCCTTGACTTTACAGAGGATTGGAAGTAGTGATATATGGAACCCTATTAAAGAACTAGTTGTTAAATTTGAACATTTACGATTTAGAAACATTTAATTTCAGGTTTGGCTTATTATTTTGTTGATTGTCTAGACTTAAGAAAGTTATACAGAAAAAATTTATAATGTCAATGAAACTGAAAACTGTGTCAGGGTACTTTTTAAAAAAGTATTAACCATTTATCAGCATGATTTCAAATATTACTATTTTCTCCTATGAAGATGACATGGTACCTTTTCCATCTTAGAATGGAGCTCTGAAGATATGGAGAAATCTCACAAGATAAGAAGTCATGGATGGGATATGATTTGCATTTTTTGGAGGGAATTCCCAAACAGATCACAGAATATGTAATCTCATATGTGTACATACACATATGAGTCACAGGAAAACATCAGTTACACTACCAACATAAGGTTGGAAGCACTTGTGCAGGCCTTATGTCTGGACTGAGCTCTCCCTTAGATAGTGCTTAATTGGAGAATTTCTACATAGTTGTTCCAGATTCCTTGCCCACTTGTATCTGGAGAGGCAGCCAACTTTGGGTAATTCAGATTTCAGACTCAAGAAGCATATAGAGCGATGGCTGGGTAAATAGCTTCATCAGGCTATTGAGGAGCAGTTTTTCTAGGTGGTGTGATCACAAACCACACATCACCTCTTGTCCTTACTATTGCAAGAGCCTTTATATTGTACTTCCCATCTAAGGTCTTTCCTCAATGCAATTGATCTTCCATTTATCTTCCAAAGAGAATTTCTTAAATAACAGATCTACTTATGACACTTTATATACTCAGTAAATTACACTGATTCTCTCCACAATCAAAATAATTTGTCTAGCATTTAAAACTCTTTATGGCAACTCTTCCTGGTACTAGTTATAGAGCACCGGGCCTGATATCAGAAAGATTTGAGTTCAAATCCACCCTCAGACACTTATTAGCAGTAGGATTCTACACAGGTCTTTTAATCGCTGCCTGTCTCAGTTTAGTCAACTTTAAAATGAGAATAATAACAACACCTACCTCACAAGGTTGCTGTGAAATTTCAATGAGATAATATTTGTAAAATGTTTAGCATAATGCCTGGAACATAGTAATTGCTCTGTATATTTATTCTCCCGTTTCTTTTCATAACATTGTCCTTTCCCTCCTGTCTTGTCTTCATAAACTTTATTGCTCTCTCCATCTAGAATTTACCTATACTGTTCCTTTTGCTATTCCATACACATGGCACTACATCTCCAATCTCCTTGACTTAGCACTGACTGACCACTGTATACTGAATGTTCTTCCTCCTTAAAGCTATCTCTTAATTTCCTTGACTTCATATCTCTCCATTGCAGGAGGCCTTTCCTTGTTTCCCCATTCCCCAGCTAAATAACCCTCAGATTATTTACCATCTTCACTATGTTTGTTATATGTACCTGATCATTTGCATGCTGTCTCTCAAAGTAGAATGGGACTGCCTTGAAGACTGGGTCTATTTTGCTATACTTTAGATCCCTAATACTTGACATAGTACCTAGCACAAAGAAAGAATTTAGCAATTATTTGTTGATAATCTGAATTACTTTCTATACTCTGAGCCTGTCCTGATTTTTTCCTATTTCCTTGCTTTTTTCTTGTTTCTTTCCCTACATATTGACTGTACTCTATTCAGCCTCTATAAACTCTGCCTATTAAATTCTATCCAGTCTTCAAGAACTAACCTAAGTTCCATCTCCTACATGAAGCTTTCCATAATCTAGGCTGGAAGCAATCTTTTCCCTTCCTAAATTCTCATAGGGTTTTGCACATCCCTGCATGTTGTAGTTTATATTATTTCTGTATATCTTTTATTTCCTCTGTTAGAGTTCAAGTAAACTACTTTGAAAGCAGAGATCCAATCTTATTTATCATTATAATACCCCAATGTCTACCAAAATGCTTTACTTATCATATAATAGGAACATATTGAATTTTTGTTGTTGTTGTTGCTAAAGTACTTTAAAAAAAATCTACAACCATCTACAGCCAGTGCCCCCACTTCCTCCCTTCTTTCTATTTTAAAATCTTCTGTAATCTGGCTTCAGATCTCATCATTCAACTGAAACTATTCTCACCCATGAACTCTTTTTTTTTAATAGCTTTTTATTTACAAGTTGTATGCATGGGTAATTTTACAGCATCAAAAACTGCCAAAACATTTGTTCCACTTTTTCCCCTCGTTCCCACCATTCCCTTCCCCCCCAATGGCAGGTTGACCAATACGTGCTAAATATGTTAAACTATAAATTAAATACAATATAAGTATACATGTCTTAACAGTTATTTTGCTGTACAGAAAGAATCAGACTTTAAAATAGTGTACTATTAGCCTGTGAAAGAAATCAAAAATGCAGGCGGACAAAAATATAGGGATTGGGAATTCTATGTAATGGTTCATAGTCATCTGCCAGAGTTCTTTTGCTGGGTGTAGCTGGTTCAGTTCATTACTGCTCTATTGGAACTGATTTGGTTCATCTCATTGAAGAGGGCCACGTCCGTCAGAATTGATCATCATATAGTATTGTTGTTGAAGTATATAATGATCTCATTTCACTCAGCATCAGTTTATGTAAGTCTCTCCAGGCCTTTCTGAAATCATCCTGCTGGTCATTTCTTACCAAACAATAATATTCCATAATATTCATATACCACAATTTATTCAGCCATTCTCCAGTTGATGGGCACCCACTCAGTTTCCAGTTTCTGGCCACTACAAAGAGACCTGCCACAAACATTAGTGCACATACAGGTCCTTTTCTCTTCTTTAAGATTTCTTTGGGATATAAGCCCAGTAGAAACACTACTGGATCAAAGGGTAGGCACAGTTTGATAACTTTTTGAGCATAGTTCCAAATTGCTCTCCAGAATGGTTGGATGTATTCACAATTCCACCAACAATGTATTAGTGTCCCTGTTTCCCCACATCCCCTCCAACATTCTGCATCATCTTTCTCTGTCGTTCTAGCCAGTCTGGCAGGTGTATAATGGTATCTCAGAGTTATCTTAATTTGCATTTCTCTGATTAATAATGACTTGGATCATCTTTTCATATTTGCCCACGAACTCTTAATTGCTAAATCAATTCCCTACTCTTAATCCTCATCTTTCTTGTCACTTTGATGTTGCATTCAGTCAATCTTTGGTCATATCTGACTCTTTGTGACTCCATTTGGGTTTTTTGTTGTTGATGGTGGTCTTTTTTTGGCAACCATTCTGAAGTTTTTTTTTTTCTATCTCCAGATCATTTTTACAGATGAGGAAATTGAGGCAATAGTGTTAAGTGACTTTCCTAGGATCACATAGCTACTAAGTGTCTGAGACCAGATTTCAATTTAGGAAGACAAGTGTTCCTAATTGCAGGCTAAGTTCTCTATCTATTGTGCAATCTACCTTTCCTAAACTACAAAGGTTTCCAATACCCTCCAAAATCAAATATAAGCTATTCTGTTTGTAATTAAAGCTCTTTAGAACTTTTCTATACTTTTAATCCTTTAACACATGATTGATTTTATCTGTTCTAGAATACATTCATGATTCAACTTCCTGCTCCTCATATATTCTTTTATATCTTCTATCTCTGAACCTTTTCATTAAAATATTTTCTTTCCTCACTACAATTCTTAGCTTTCCTTAAGTTTCTACTCAAGTGTCACCTCCTCCAATGCTTCTTCTTCCCAGTTCCTTATTTCATAATATCTTCTTCTTTAAGACAGCTTTCCATCTACTCTACATTTATCTTGTAGTTGCTGGTTACATAGGCAGTTTCCCACATTATAATTAATTTAAACTTCCTGAGGGCAAGAATTAATTTTATTTGAATTATCTGAATGTGTTATCACAGTGTTTGGCAAATAGTGAGTGCTTAATGCTCACTGACTTTTTAAAATGTTCTATCTAGAATTCTTTAATCTATCAATTCTGTCTCATTGATATTTACTTTTAATTTATCTTTCAAAATTTGAAAACATTGGGATTGGGAATTATATTGTATTTGGGTAAATTTAATAGAGTTAGCCACAGAATCCTGTTATGTAATACTTCTGAAATTTTAGGATACTGTTTATTTAATCTATTAGCGAGGCAAAAACTTTATCTAAATTTGTCTGTTAAGCTTCAACATCTACCTATCCTTTAGGAAGGAAAAAAAAAGGCAATGTGGGATAGACCAATATTCAAGAGAGAAAAACCTATATACTAATCTCACTCTGACATTAATATGCAGCTTTTAGCTAGTTGCTTAACTTTCCTCAAATCTTAGTTTCCTCATCTCTAAAATGAGTAGTTGACCAAAAGTGTCTTCAAAGTCTAAGCTTTTTACAATTCTAAGCATGGAGATTAAAAAAATTTCCTTTAGGGCCATGAAATCTTAGGCTGATTGGGATTTTGGTTCATGTCTCCAAGAGAGGTTGGATGGTATAGCATCTAGAAAGCTGGCATTGGATTTAAAAAGACTGGACTTCAATTTAGGAAGGCCTGATTTCAAGTCCTCGCTCTTACAATGCCAGTTTTGGCAAACTGTTTAATTTTGCAATGTCCTAGGCAATTTTGTAAGACTAAATGTAGATGAATGAAATAGTAAGTTTGTTCCAGCCTATCCTCTGAACCCCCATTCTCCCAAAAGAAGGGAAGAAAAAATGGATTGAATGAGCATTTCTATATTTAAAAAGACATTTCTTAAAATATTACAACTGTCATACATTTACTATTCATTACATTTAGGAATTTTTATTTTAACGACTTTTTAGAAATACTTAATCTTATAGAAGCAGAATACTAATTACTGTACTTGTGTTAGAATAGGAAAAACAGCAAGTTATTCAAATTTTAATTATGATATTCAGTTTTTAAACAAGTGTGTAATAATTGACTTTGTGTGCAATAATTGATTTGTCATTTAAGCAGTAATTTTTTATGCAAATGGACTACTTTTTAATGTGTGCACCAGTTATTATAAAATTAATTACTGAATATAATATCACACAGAATTGACTACCAGGAGGTTCTCTAACTGGCTTATCCATTCATGCAAAAACTTGGTTTTTATGTGCAGTCATCAGCTTTATAACCCAAAGAAATTAAACAGTATTCTCTGGGTTTGCTAAATGTGCCTATCATTATAATTATCCTTTTGAAGTACTTTACAAAGACTGGTGCTCAGGCTCCACAGTAGCAAATTTACACAGTAATCCTAAGAGCTAGGTAAGCATCTTTAATTCTGCTTTTCAGATGGGAAAATTGCTTTTGAAATAAAAGGTTAAAACCTTGGAAGAGATATACAGCATTTAATGTCCTTGGCTGTTTGTACTGTTGGAGAATAATTTACAATAGACAGAGGTCAGCAGTTTTGGCAGTACATGGATGAAAACGGAGGTATAACTAGTATGAGACAATTGTAACGGGCATAGTCCTTAGTAGGGAGGAAGGGAAGGAAGAGAAGGAGAATGTGGCCAAAATAATTACTTTTCTTAAAATTTGATTTTAAAAAGCATTACTGATGTTTTTGTTTTAAATTAATAGACATTTCTAAACATATGTTCCCCCAATTATCCCCATTGCATGCACCTTCCCTTATACCAAAGAAAAACACTTAGTAGAACCAAATGACATCACAGATATTCCTGATAGGATATGCAATATTTGGTGCCCTTGGTTTCTTGCCTCTTTGCTGAAAAGAAGAAACTGCTGTTTCATCTCTTTTCTAGAGCCAAGAAAATTCATTACAATTACTCAGCATTCAATTTTATTTTATATTGCTTTTTCATTCCCTATATTGTTTTCCTGGTTCTTCAAACATCACTTGAAATCAGTTCATATAAATCTTCTCTTGTTATTCACATTTGTAATTTTTTAATGACACAATAATATTGAATACATTGATATAGCACAGTTCACTCAGCCCTCCCCAATTGATCAATACTTACCTTGTTGATCAGGTTTTTTGCTAACATAAGAATTTTCTCTGACAAGTCCATAACAATGATGCCATGATGCTGGAATTGACAAGATTGTCCATATTATTCTTGAAGGCTTCCAAAGAGGGATAATATGCTGCATTTTGCAGTAAAACATTTAATTTTAAACAACTCAAATTATTGAATTTTTTTTAAATTAGGGTGGGATGCATCAAGTTTAACAGATCTCTTTTCTACCTTCTACTCATTGTTCCTTGCTCTGCTTTCTGTGAACAAATCAAATATGTTTAATTCCTTCTCCATTTTCTCGCCTTTCCAATACTTGAACACAGATCCTCCCTAATCCTCATTTCTTTAGGCTAAAAATATGAATTTCTTTTTGCTGATTTTGTTATTCTATAAACTCATGGCCTTTAGCTATGCTAGTTGTCTTCCTCTATACACTCTCCAATTTGTTATGTACTTATAAATGGGATCTTTAAGCAAGAGCTCTTAAGAAGTCTATGGACTTATATTTTAAAATTTTAGTAACTCTTATAAATAAATTGGAAGAGCATAGGATAGTTTACCTCTTGTGGAAGAGGAAGAAATTTATGACCAAAGAAGAACTAGAGATCACTATTGACCACAAAACAGAAAATTTTGATTATATCAAATTGAAAAGTTTTTGTACAAACAAAACTAGTGCAGGCAAGATTAGAAGGGAAACAATAAACTGGGAAAACATTTTTACAGTCAAGGATTCTGATAAAGGACTCCTTTCCAAAATATATAGAGAATTGACTCTAAATTATAAAAAATCAAGCCATTCTCCAATTGATAAATGGTCAAAGAATATAAACAGACAATTTCCAAATGATGAAATTGAAACTATTACCACTCATATAAAAGAGTGTTCCAAATCATTATTAATCAGAGAAATGCAAATTAAGACAACTCTGAGATACCACTACACACCTGTCAGATTGGCTAGAATGACAGGGAAAGATAACATGGAATGCTGAGGGGATGTGGGAAAACAGGGACACTGATACATTGTTGGTGGAATTGTGAACACATCCAGCGATTCTGGAGAGCAATTTGGAACTATGCTCAAAAAGTTATCAGACTGTCCATACCCTTTGGTCCAGCAGTGTTTCTAGTGGGTTTATACCCCAAAGAGATACTAAAGAAGGGAAAGGGACCTGTATATGCCAAAATGTTTGTGACAGCCCTGTTTGTAGTGGCTAGAAGCTGGAAAATGAATGGATGCCTATCAATTGGAGAATGGTTGATTAAATTGTGGTATATGAATGTTATGGAATATTATTGTTCTGTAAGAAATGACCAGCAGGATGAATAGAGAGGATTGGCAAGACTTACATGAACTGATGCTGAGTGAAATGGGCAGAACCAGGAGATCATTATATATCTCAACAACAATACTGTATGAGGATGTATTCTGATGGAAGTGGATTTCTTTGACAAAGAAGATTTAGCTCAGTTTCAATTGATCAAGGATGGACAGAAGCAGCTACACCCAAAGAAAGAACACTAGGAAATGAATGTAAACTACTTGCATTTTTGTTCTTCACAGGTTATTTATACCTTCTAAATCCAATTCTCCCTGAGCAACAAGAGAACTGTTCGGTTCTGCACACATATATTGTATCCAAGATCTACTGTAACCTATTTAACACGTATAGGACTGCTTGCCATCTGGGGGAGGGGTGGAGGGAGGGAGGGGAAAATCGGAACAGAATTGAGTGCAAGGGATAATATTGTAAAAAAAATTACCCTGGCATGGGTTCTGTCAATAAAAAGTTATTTAAAAAATAAATAAATAAATAATAAAAAAATAAAATTTTAGTAACTCTCAATATAATTGGTTAACTTGACAATCCAATATATTTTATATATTTAAAAATCATGATTCTTAGAAAGACAAAACAGATTTTACCACACTGCTTGATACGTCCATTACAAAAACTTGAAGAACTCTTGCTCCAAGGAATGAAAGTGATTCACTCAATGCTGAGGTACACAGTGAGTATGAGTAGATGGCAATACATTTCAAAGAATAATTATGCAATAGAAGCAACATAAAGAATATTATGTAGTCTTGGAAGAACAGATTGATAGAGGAGAAAGAGCACTAAAAATGGCATCAGAAACTCTATGTTCAAATTCTGGTTTTTCTATTTATTAGCCATGATCTTGTTCAAGTCACTTAACATCTCCTGACTTTGCCTTCATCATTTGGAAAATGATAGATCAGTTGGTCTTGAAAGTAGTTTGTACTTCTAAATCCATGATCCTAGGGACACTAGGATGGAGTGTATGTGTGTGAAAGGTGGGTTACAAGTGATAACAAACCATTGACAGTCAAAGGAAGTCAGAAGACTCAGAAGAACCCCACCCCCTTCTTAATAGTTTAGATGAATTCACTGTGGATGATTAACAGGACAAAAACAAGAGTTTTAAAGGATGAGAGAGTATAGATAAGTTACAATATGCATCTTTTGAAGGATTATTTATATAAGTGAGACCTCAGTTTCAAAGAATTCATCAAAGTATCAAAAGAATTATTATAGCAAAATCTCCATGGACATTTTCCTGTAGACTAGAAAGGAGTATTATAACTAACAAGGAAGTTTAAAGTGATGGAAACCAATAAATTAATTAAGTTGTTACCTTAATTTCAATCAATATTCATAATAAAATATATAGCAAATATTAAATAAAGGACTTTATTCCTATGAGGCACCTGTATAGCCTTTTTATAACATGATTTGGAGATAGAGTGGAGTGGGCAAATGGGAAAGGAATGAACATTTATATAGTGCCACTTATGTGCTCAGTGCCAGGCACTGCATACTAGTAATATCTCATTTGATGCTAACAACAATCCTATGAGATGATTACTGTTTATATACCCATTTTACAGTTGAAGAAACTGAAGGCAAACTGAAGTTAAGTGATTCATCCATAACCCCACTACTACTAACTATTGAACTCAGGTCTTCCTTATGCCTGGCCCAGCAATCTATCCACTGTACCACCTAATTGTGAAAACTAAAGTTGTGAATCATTTAGTGTCATCTCTAAAAGAAGTGTCATCTAAAAGATATCTGAAGAGAAATCTTTCTGCAGAATTGCAGAATTATTTCTTGGTCAATTAACTTACAGGAGGATCTGAGATATAAGATGAGATGTTAAGTTGATACTGTGTATATTTATATTTCCTTTTGAGGTTTGGTAAATAGGATTTGCAAGGCATATTATGAATCCTTTTTTCTGAAAGTTTTTTTTTTGTTTTTTTTATAAAATAAAATAGATTCTCACCTGTCTAGAATGATTTAATTTAGTAGTTTTCAAAGGTGAGTATTGACCTCTCTGAAGGTTAGAGTGAAGCAGTAAGACAACTAGAGTAAGGGGGCTTTGAACAACTGTTAGGGGATTTGAACAACTGTTAGGTAGTGAAGACAGATGGTGTTAACTCTTGCCTTCTTTCCTACTGGCCAAAAACTACTAATCATTCATTCCATGCAAAACAACTGTTACTGAGTTCCTTACACCCCAAAAAATCTTCTGGGCTTTAAAAAAGGGTCCTTTCAACAAAATGGAAGTTCTGTTATGGTTGTATCATATGGAATACAAGGGCACAAGAATCAGGTCAACCTTAGGCAAAATTTTTTGTGGAAAAATGTCTTTAGTATTCTTTACCATATCCCTTCTTATTTAGTGTCCTTCTTTGCTGCCTTCGTATTTTTATTTCCTCAGATTTATGTCTATATTATATTCCTGTAAAGCCTGGCTCTTGACAGATAGTAGTTGATTCCCATTGAGATTTTAGTTGTAAACACTTTAATGTGTTACCTTTAAGCAGCACAGCATCCAGAGTCAGTAAAGACTGAATTTGAATCTTGCCTTGACACTTAATAACTCTGTGAGTTTGGAAAAACCATTTAAACCCTCTGAGTTTCAGGTTCTTCTACTATATACTAGGGATTATAATACCACATTCTTCAAAGGATAGTTGTGAAGACCAAGTGATATAATATCTGTAAAGCTCTTTGGAAATTTTAAATCACTATTCAAAGATCAGTCAAATCAAGGAACATTTATTAAGTACTTACTATGTACTAGACTCTGAAAAAAAAAATACAGTAATTACATTTTTAATGATGACCATTAAATAACTTCAAGGATTAAAGAAATTAATTTCTAAAGGTAGTTCTCAGGCACCATTAAAGGATTTTGAGGATGAGGGACTGATTCAATTAAATTTATCAAATATCTAATATATACAAGCTTCTCTTCTAAATACTGGAGATACAAAGAAAAAGGTAAAACAACCTCTACCCTCAAGAGGCTTATCTTTTATTGTGTGGAAATTACACACACACACTAAGGAAATACAAAACATAAAATGCACTTTCTACTGAGTGGAAATTATACACACACACACCAGACAGACAAAGGAAATACAAAATACATATAAAGAAATTTCAAAATAAATTTAAGGTGGAGGTAAAGGCACTAAAAAGATTTCATGAAAAAAGTTGTTCTTCTACTGATGGAGACACTTGAATTAATCTTCAAGGAAGATATAAGCTCCAAGAGACAGGAATGAGGAGAACCATCAAGGCACGTATACATCCTGTGCAAGAGAATGGAGACAGAATATGTCATGGGGAGAACTTTATGCTATTCTTCAAAGCACTTTATGCAGAAAGTTACCTACTATAATCACTCGCAAGGGCAGTACTGGTGGAACAGAAAAACAGAAGGAAAAATGTTGCAGATCTATTATTTCAGATAGTTTTGCTTTAAAATGGACAAATTGTAAATTAAAGAACTAGTTCCTTCATCCTAAAGTGGAAAAATTCTGCAGAAGAAATTATTTTTCCCTAATGATTTGAAGGTACTAATTTTAGTTTTAAGGACCCTGGTTAAGCTCCCCAGTAGTTTTTGTTATTATCCATTTATATTCAGAAAAGAGTAAGGGGAGCTAACCTGTGATAACTTAACACTAAAGTATGAAAGAGCTTCTGGAATCTATTTTAATGTAACAACTCAGGCTTCCTGTAAAGTTCATTCAGTCCCCTAGAGCAGTAGAATCAGTTTATGGAATCATAACATTCAATTCATGAAACATTCTCCTAGTGGCAAATGTCTGCTTTTATGTCAAGTAGGAAAAGGCAATGAAATTGGATACTCCCCAGATGCCCTGCTGGCTTTCAGCTCCTTTTAAAGTCCCCATTTGCCTTCTCTAGCAGCTGTATGCCTTGCAAGTAAGACATTGTTTCTGTCAGCATTAATCATAGCTTTTTCCCTACCCCCCACCCCCACAACAGCATTTATCTAAATGGTAGAATTCAGATAAAAAAGAACAGGTTTGATGGTTAATAAGAACTTGAACTTTTCAAGAAATCTAGAACTTAATCTCTTTGAGATTCAGAAAAGTTGAGTTAACATCTGTTTATCCTGGTATGTCACCATAGCATCTATTAATTTTTATCTAGCCTTAGCTATGGAAGGAATGGCAATGTCCCATTAATCATTTTAGTTTAGTGGGGGGTAGAGGTGGAGTGGCTGTGATCTTTTATGCTGTAAAAAATATTATAAGCACCTTGGCTTAGGATTGTTTATCTCTCATGTTTCTTAACTGATTGAAATTCATCCATTTCTATTTAAAACCAGTTTGACATTGAAGACCTTCACCATTGGGCACCAGAATGAATGAATTAAAACTTTGGGTATTTTTCTATTGTCTTCCTATAATCATGCATCCTCTTCAATTTATACAAAGAAGGAAAGAGGAACAGTTGATTGATAGGACTATTTTTCTTTACAAGTGGCCTCTTGATGCTTTTGCATAATCTCTTTATGGTATGTTTTTCCTGATACCATTTCCTTCCCAAAGATAATTCATACTGGACATTTCAAGAGTTGAGTCTATACAGGAAAAGATAATGATAAATGTTGGAGGAGATGTGGGAAAACTGGGACACTAATACATTGTTGGTGGAGTTGTGAACTGATCCAACCATTCTGGAAAACAATTTGGAACTATGCCTAAAGGGCTATCAAACTGTGCATACCCTTTGACACAGCAATATTTCTACTGGGCTTATATCCCAAAGATATTTTAAAGGAGGGAAAGGGACCCACATGTGTAAAAATGTTTGTGACAGCCCTTTTGGTACTGGTAAGAAATTGGAAACTGAGTTGATGTCCATCAGTTGGAGAATGGTTGAATAAGTTATAGTAGATGAATGTTATGGAATATTATTGTTCTATAAGAAACAACCAGCAAGATGATTTCAAAGAGTCCTGGAGAGACTTACATGAACTGATCATAAGTGAAATGAATAGAACCACGAGATCATTGTATTTGGCAACAACAAGATTATATAATGATCAATTCTGATGGACATGACTCTTTTCAACAATGAAATGATTCAGGCCAATTCCAATGATCTTGTGATGAAGATAGCCATCTACATCCAAAGAGAGAATGGTGGGAACTGAGTGTGGATCACAACATAGCATTTTCACTCTTTTTGTTGTTGTTTGCTTGCATTTTATTTTCTTTCTCTTTTTTTTCCTTTTTTGATCTAAGTATTCTCATGCAGCAAAATAATTGTATAGATTGGATTTAAAATATATTTTTACAATGTTTAACATTTATTGGATTACTTGCCATCTAAGGAAAGGAATGGGTGGAAGGGGGAGAAAAATTGGTACACAAGGTTTTGCAAAGGTCAGTATTGAAAAATTATCCATGCATGTTTTAAAAATACAAAAGAAAAAAAAAGAGTTGTCTATAATTGATGTCCTTAATTGAAAATTATGTTTTTTAAAGGAAATAAAATTGTTCCCCTTTTGTTTACACAGTATTAATTCAACTTTTTTTTTTCCTGGGGGAGGGTAAAAGTAAAGATTATCACATGTGATTTATTTGCTCAAGGAACTCCCAACATGGAAACTATCTATGCCAATACATATTAATAACTAATCTGTGACTTTAAGTCATTTTTAAAAATTTCCTGTTTTAAAAGCAAAGAAAAATACTTTTTTTTTAGCAGCACCATTCATTCAAATGCGTACCTGGAAAAGAAAAAAACATACATGGCAGGTGGTTATTTAGCTTTTGTATAAAGACCTCCAGTGAAAGACAGCTTATTATCTCCCAAAGCAGAAAGCAGTCCATTCCACTTTTGGTTAGCTCTTATTTTTTAGGAAATTTTTCTTGTGTCAAGTATAAATTTATATCTTTTCATCTTCACTCGTTGTTTCTAGTTATTTCCTATAGCCCCAAATATAAGTTTAATCTCTTCTCTATATTATGGGTCTCCAAATATTTAAAAATAATTACCATGTATCTTCCCTCTTTCCCCCCAATTTTCTACATGTTAAGCACTTTAATTGTTTCTATTAATCCTCATGGGACAATAAGTTGAGACATTCAATAGTTGATCAAAATCCATTCTAAAATGTAGAGCCATATAACTACCTCTGTCTTCTTGGAATGATTGTGAGAAAGAGAACAAGATCAGAATTATTTGAGTTGAAGAATAAGTATGAGTTGTAAATGTCTTTTAAAAACCTTGCAATTATAAAGAAAGTCAGATATTGAATTTGTAGAGGGGGTAATTTGAAAGAGGAAAAAGGTAATAAATTGAAAGGAATAGGAAAAGAATTTGAGATTAAGAGAAAAAAAAACCCCACCTCAAAGAGAACAATTTGAGCAGAAGAGTATGAGAAAGAAGAACTGGAGCTAAAGGTTATAAAGAATATAAAGAAGAAAAAGAGAACAAAAGAAGGCTTTTGGGAAGAAAATGTAAGAGTTAGTAAAGAAAAGGAAAGAGACCTGACATTGCCTGTAAAGGAATTTTTAAAAAAAGGTTCTAAAAAATAAGAGTACTGTATAGAGCCAAAGGCACCCAGAAGCAGCTTGCCACAGTAATTTTATGGGCTGCTCCCAATAAGAAACATAAAATTGAGGATCTTACTTCCAAGAAGTACAGAGAGTACGAAGAGACTTCCAAGACTTACATTGAATATGAAATGTTAATTTTTTTTATGTCAAGTGTCTTCTATCTATACTCACACTTCAGGCTGTCTCCCTGATAGAAAAGAATTTGAGACTTGAGGCAGACCTATATGCTTTTTGAGTTATTGACAAGAATAAAGTATTCATTTTTTTTAAAGTGTAAGAAGGAAAATAGAAAGTAATATGGCAGAAACTATCTATAAATCAACATCCTACACTACTAAGCAAGGCAAACTCTAAATGGATATATGATTTGTACATAAATAATTACATCATAAATAATTTAGAGGAGCAAAAAAGAAATGAACTTTCAGATCAATGAATATGGGGGAAATTCATGATCAAAGAAAGGATAGGAAAGATCAAATAAACAATTGTGTTTATATAAAAATTTAGTTTTGAATAAACAAAAGCTATGCAGCTAAAATTAGAAGGGAAACAATAGTGAACAAAAACTGTAGGGTTTTTTTTAAGTTCTCATAGTGGGCAACAGGTCCACTCCCACTCTCTCTTCTGCTCCATGTTGCTAACCCTCTCCACAAGGATCCAATGTCCTTCATATCCCTTTATTGCCTTCTAAAGTGTCCTTCTGATGCCTGACCTGGAAGCAACTGAGAGTCAGAGATCAAGGCTATTTTAGAATGAAAAAAAAAATAAATAGCAGAGATAGTCCATATCAATTATTGCCATTCTTCCCAATGGTAAAAATATTTTCCCATTCATAAATTAAAGGATAATAATCTACCTGTATCTTATGATGATTGGAAGGAAGGAAAGCGATTTGTAAACTTCAAAATTATATGCAAATGTAGGTTTAAGGTAGGACCAAATGTGCATCAGCTGGCACTGATTCATTTCCAGAAAACAGCAAAGGAAACAACAGCCTATGTTTATATTGTATTTTGAAAAGGGCTTCGAATACATTACCTACTTTGGTAGAAAAGATATATAATTTAGGGGCTACTAGATAAAAGATTTGCCTAATCTCATAAGTGATCCTAAATATCCTTGAAGATTACAAATGGATCTCATGGGTCAATCATCTAGTTTAACTTGTCCATTAGAATGCTGATATGGAGGCTTAAAGTCATTATTTGATCTCTTTAACACTATGTTTAGCTATGACACTGGGTACAGACTAAGGATACCTGAGTCCATTGAGAGATGGCTATGATATTTTAATACTCCTGACTCAAAACAATTATCTTTATGAAGTGCTTATCACAGGGTCTTTTGTACTTTGTTGATTTTGTTCTTCTTATATTTCCTCCTAAATCATAAAAAGGAATAGGGTCTCACACAGAGCTTAATGATATTCTTTGACTCTCAAAAGTGGGCAAATAATTGACTATTGTGTAGTAGATAATAATTTTTTAAAGTATTTGTAAATAACATTATTTTTTAAATGATAAATTGAAATTAACAGAAGTAACTAGCCCTAATTATCTACTATGACATAATATAGAATAGAACTGGTGACTGTGTTGTTTTGCGTGTGTGTGTGTGTGTGTGTGTGTGTGTGTAAATCATCATAAAATATTCAATGAGATGGGACTATCCCCCTTTCCTCCAGACTCAATCAATTTTTTTTTATTTTTCCTTATTTCAACAGGTTCAAAACTGTGTTTATAACTTATACACTAGGACATGGGAAAACAAAATTACATTTATGACAACAAATAATGTGGATTTTGATATAGAAAAAAATCATTTATTTTGGTGCTTAAAGGTCTGTTATTTAGTTGAAACAATTGTATTTACCAACTTTTATCACAAATTCTTTACTAAGTCACCAAATGGTCTTTGAAAGTTTTTACTTTTTTCCCCCTTTATTGACTGTGATTTAATTGATACAGGGAATTTTCAATGGAGAAACTTTCCTTACCAATGCAGATTAACATCTTTTTTTGCAAATTGTATTCTTGAAATGGAGGGTCTTAATTTTTTTTGTACTATGGATCCCTTTGCCATTCTAGTAAAGCCTATGTACCCATTTCTCAGAATAGTATTATTAAGTTCATAAATTAAAATACAAAGGACTGCAATGGAAAACAAAGGTAAATGAAAACAAAGATCTAATTTCCCCATGTTATTTTATTAATCCCTTCCTCAAATCAATCCAAAGACTCATTGTAATATTTATAAATCACCAACTCAAGAACCTCTCTCTTAGAGGTAGAGCCCAAATGGCAAGAGTAACAAAAAGAAGTGTTATGAGCCCCGCTGCTGCAGACAAAACTCAACCAAATACATTTATAAATCGTACCAGATTGAATCACAATGAGGAAATCTAAAGTAAAAAATAGACAATGACTAATTTTTTTCTAGCCCAGGTTGACACAGAAGGAAAGACAGAGAGATGTGAGGTCTTTGGGAACATAGGGTAGGAGTGAGTTCCAAAAAGCATTTCAGTGCCCCGGGATAGAGACTGTGAACTTGGACCATCAAAGTCCCAGACTTATACTGGGCACCTCAATTTCATGCAGGCTACTGAAACTGGTACCCATTGACAACTCTGGACCTAGTCCAAAATAGGGCAAGACTAAGAGGGAGTCTATGTTCATTGGCAGTATTTGGCATAAGAGAGTAGTATCTGAGATAAGAAGTGGTCCTGGATCCTAGACTGCCTACTGATCTAGGTACAAACTGAAAAATAAACAGTAATTGTATGACTAACCCAGGGGCAATAAATTGATTTTTAATGAAATAGAGAAATACCAGAAATTTCTGAAGAAAAGACCAGAGTTCTCTAGAACCTTTGAAGTGTAAATACAGATGTCAAGAGAAATATAGAAAAATAAGTGAATAATAAGTGACCAAAGAAGAATGTACTCTTTATATCATAATGTGATAACAGGTTACTCATGTCCCCCAAAATTCTATTCTCATTAAGAGGTATAGAAGTGATCTAATTAGATAGAAGGCTTATGAGTAGTTCTATTGAATACTGATGATCTCAAAAGTAAAATGAAGCTTCCAGGTCATGCGACCAACAGGCCAATAGACTAGACACTTTGTTTGATTCCCATGATCTCTCAAACTTATGTTATAAAATTATACATCAAACATAAAACAACTTCAGCTATTTCATGGTATACTAAAACTAGAATCCAAAAAAATGTAAAAAATTTTTAAAAAAAGAATTAGCTGAAACATATTCTAAACTCACTCTTCACTTCCCATAGAACTGGTCATGAGAATGCAATAGCCAAGACAATGCCTGACACACAGACCTACAACAAAATCCAAGAACCTAATGCATGGGCTCACAAAAAGCCGCATAAATGAAAACCCATAGTCCAATTTCCAACACCTCCCCACCAATTCCATGAAGATCTTGGCTCTAGAGTGTGGAAATTTGCTTAGGCTGTGACAGAGACACAGAACCTAGAGCCAGGCTCTGGGTTCCAGAATACTTATGGGGCTCAATCATCATGTCAGGAAGATTCTCTGCAGCAGAAGATCTGAGAAACTGAAGGAAAAGGAAGATGTTTGTGTCTAGGTTTGAAATAGAATTCAAATCTTTGCCACATCCCTAACTTACAGAGATTCAGAGACCCAAATTACAGAAACCACCCCCACAACATAGTGTGGCAGCTCTCTGAAATTCTGGTGCCAGGTTAAAGAATTGAAAATTAGAAGTGTGACAGATGCTGGGGGTGGGGGGAATAAAAGGGAGATGGGAAGTTGAGTTGTGTCAGACTTTCCTAAGCCTGTACAAGAGCTCAACATGTAGTTGGAACCAGTTCTATCCCCAGAAAAGTCATTTGTATAAAAGCGATAGTCTGGTGAACCACGAATTGCTTAGTGTGGGAGCAATCTGAGATGCTTTGACATCCAGGTCCCAGGGAAACCATTATAGAGAGAGGAAAAGGAGTCAGAACATGAGCAATAAGGGAAAATGAGTGGTGAAAAAAAGAGACTGAAAGAACCACCTATCTCAGAAAGAAAACTTAAAGACCTTGAACAAGCAGATGAGTTAAGAACAATATCATTAATAGCAAGAGGATATATGGCTTGCAGATCTATTAAATGAATCCAGGCATCCGGAAATAAATACTTCAAAACTAAGGGAAATTGTTTAACACTTGATGATTCAGGCTTCTGTGGAATTTGAAGAGAACATGGAATTGGCCCGGAATACACTGTCCCTGAATAACCTAAAAGAAAAATGGGAAAGATGAGAGCAAAATGTATGACTTACTCTTCAATATAATGAGCAAAATTGAAATGCTTGAATCTGTGATGGCAAATCTTATTAAAGAAATAAAAGAGGGAGCCAAGATGGCAGAGAAGACATGCAACATTCTAAACTCCTCTCATACACTCACTACTAATTACCAAATTCAGCCTCAAAAATTTACCGAAAATGGTAAAATTCATGAAGATTGGAATTACAGAAACTTGCCAGCCAAAGATTATCTGGAAGATCACCAGAAAAAGTTTGTCCTGAGTGGCGGGAGCAGGCCAGTGCAAGCAGGGAATAGAACCAGAGGCCAGCATACAGAACGAACTGGCGTGGGGGTGGTCACCATGGCTGGAAAATTTACAGGGAGGACTCTACCATAGGTTGGCTGCTCTGCTTTGGTTGCAAAGTAGTAGACCAGCAGAGAAATTAAAGCCAAAGATTACAATGTACTCCAAAAAATGTCAGAATCTAATAGGATCTGGCTACACCCACACAGCACCAGAAGTGAGTGACTCAGCACAGACCACAGCACAGCTGCGCAGCCATATTCTATAGCATGAGGCTTTTGCTCAGGGCAGTCACAAATCTGCATGGCAGGAAGGCCAGCCCAGGGCAATCTCTAATCTCCATGGAGGTGGGGGAGTCAGCCTGGGGCAATAGAACTTCCACAGTGCAACTGTGCTCCTCAGGGCAGAGACACTTTGGGATCAGTTTGGGGATCTTCCCAGGGCAACTGCTAATCCCCACAGCTGGTTCTACCTGGGACAGTGACTTTCACTGCTCAGCCTCTAGCCCCAAGGCAGTCACTAATCTACACTGGGTACCTCCCTAGCTTGGCCTGTGTGACCCAGGGCAGAGACACTTCTGGTGCAAAGCTTTTCCCAGGGCACTTCCACAGCTGGGCCACTCTTAGCAGCCTATTTAGAGGACAGCTACTGTCCATATACCTATCCCTGCTCTACAGAGGAAGCAGGTAACCTTCTTGCCCTAAAGGCAGACCATAAGGGTTAAAAAATAATGAGTAAAAAAGCCAAATGGATTATTGATAACTTCTATACAGAAAGAGATCAGGTTTTCAACCCCAAGGAGACTAATATCAGGTCGCCAGACAAAACCCCAAAGGGAGATATAACCTGATCCCCATCACACAAGGCTCTCCTAGAAGAAATAATAAAAGATCTTAAAAGAGAGCTAGAAGAAAAATGGGGAAAGGAAAGAGAAGCTATGCAAGAGAGTAACAACTTCCTGAAATGTGAATTGGAAAAGGTAAAGAATTCCCAGGAAGTGCAGAGAAACAGAATTTGTGAATTGGAAAAGATAAAGAACTCCCAGGAAAGTAGGATTTCTGAACTGGAAAAGATAAAGAACTCCCAAGAAAGTAGGATTTATGAACTGGAAAAAGAAAATACCTCAGTAAAAAAAAATAGTGAAATGGGAAAAAATTCCATAGAGCAAAACAACTCATTTAAAAACTCAATTGGACATATACAAAAAGAAGTTTAAAAAGCTAATGAAGAAAATAACTCATTAAAACTCAGAACTGAAAAATTAGAAATGAATGATTCATTGATACATTAAGAATCAATCAAGCAAAAGCAAAAAAATGAAAAAAATAGGAAAAAAAAAGTTAAATGTCTACTTGGAAAAACAACAGACCTGAAAAACAGATCTAGGAGAGATAATTGGAGGATTATTGGACTTCCTGAAAATTATGATGGAAAAAAAAGAGCCTAGATACTATTTTACAGGAAATCATTAAAGAGAACTGCCCAGATGTAAAGTCAAAATGGGTTCATGACCTAGGCATAAAGAATGAGATTATAAATAAATTACAAGAACATAGAATAGTTTACCTCTCAGACCTGTGGAGGAGGAAGGAATTTATGACCAAAGAATAACTAAAGATCATTATTGATAACAAAATTGAAAATTTTGATTATATCAAATTAAAAGTTTTTGTAAAAAGAAAACTAATGCAGACAAGATTAGAAGGGAAACAACAAACTGGGAAAACATTTTTACAGTCAAAGGATCTGATAAGACCTCATTTCCAAAATATATAGAGAATTGACTCTAAGTTATAAGTAATTAAACCATTCTCTAATTGATAAATGGTCCAGTGATATGAAAATAAAATTTTTAGATGAAGAAATTGAAACTATTTCTAGCTACATGAAGAGATGCTCCAAGTCATTATTAATCATAGAAATGCAAATTAAGACAACTCTGAGATACCACTATACACCTGTCACTTTGGCTAGGATGACAGGAAAAGATAATGCTGAATGTTGGAGGGGGATGTGGGAAAATTGGAACATTGATACATTGTTCGTGGAATTGTGAATACATCCAGCCATTCTGGAGAGTGATTTGGAACTATGCTCAAAAAATTATCAGACTGTGCATACCCTTTGTTCCAGCAGTGTTACTACTGGGCTTTTATCCCAAAGAGATCTTAAAGAATGGAAAGGGACATGTAAGTGCAAAAATGTTTGTGGCAGCCCTCTTTGTAGTGACCAAAAACTGGAAACTGAGTGGATGCCCATCAATTGGAGAATGGCTGAATAAATTGTGGTATATGAATGTTATGGAATCTTATTTTTCTGTAAGAAATGATCAGCAGAATGATTTCAGAAAGGCGTGGAGAGACTTACATGAACTGATGCTGAGTGAAATGAGCAGGAGCAGGAGATCATTATATACTTCAACAACAATACTATATGATGATCAATTCTGATGGAAGTGGCTCTCTTCAACAATGAGATGAACCAAAATAGTTCCATTTGTTCAGTAATGAATAGAACCAGCTACACCCACTGAAAGAAATCTGGGAAATGAGTGCAAACCACTACATAGCATTTCCAATCCCTCTATTTTTGTCTGTCTACCTGTATTTTTGGTTTCCTTCACAGGGTAATTGTACACTATTTCAAAGTCCAATTCTTTTTGTACAGCAAAATAACTATATGGACATGTATACATATATTGTATTTAATATATTTAATATGTATTGGTCTTCCTGCCATTTGGGGGGAGAGGGTGGAGGGAAGGAGGGGAAAAATTGGAACTAAAGGTTTTGCAATGCTGAAAAATTACCCATGTATATATCTTGTAAATAAAAAGATATTAAAAAAAAGAAATTAAAAAAAAAGAAAAGAGAAAGTAATTGATTGGGAATGCAAACATGTGAAAGTAAAGGTCAATCTAGAATAAGAGTAAGAAAATAATAATTTTTTAAAAACAATTAAAAATACAAGCAAGTTCACCAGAAGCAAAAGGTATTGATATTGAGTAGGATATGTAGGGCAGCTAGGTGACACAGTGTTTTAGAGTGTCCTACTTGGAGTCAGGAAGATTCATTTTCCTTAGTTCAAAGCTGGCCTTCAATATTTTCTAATAGTATGACCCCGAGCAAGTCACTTACATTTGTTTGCCTCAGTATCCTCATCTATAAAAGGAGCTAGAGAAGGATATGCCAAATCCCAGCAGTTTGTTTGACAAGCAAACCCCAAAAACACTCATGAAGAGCTGAACATAATTGAAATGACTGAACAATAATAAACAACAAAGGATCATAGATCTCCAGAAGAACTAGACAAGCAAAAAATGAACATAAAGCACAAAATGAACCAAAAAATCTCACCAAATCTGAAAATCATAATGCAGCAAATAATACAAGAGAACAACTCAAAAGATTTGACACAAAAAATGAAAGATTGATTTGGGAAGTGAATTTCTGAATAATAAGATGGTTTTTGAAAATGACATTTGCATTCCTGATCCATGACTTAAAATATAGGAATGACAGATTTCAGGTCAGGGATAACGTATACTCAATAAAAACTAATGAGAACAGAGTTGCCTAGAGAGTTAGAAATTTGACAAAAAAAAATCTTTGGCTACAAAGGGAAAAAAATAAAATTGTCTATGTACATTCAGCAAACTAGATAGAATAGAGTTCTTACAATGTACTATGGAGAATTGGAGTGCTGCCACCCCAAAGTTCAGAGCAGACAAAGTCCTGGAAAAGAGATAGTAATAAAGCCTATGGTCTCAAATTCATCTATATATAAATTCACAAGGATGATTTAGAAATCCTAATAAAAGGAAAATAAATAATTTTGTAGTTATCATTGAAATTTGATGGAATGAGAATCACGACTAGAAAATGATTCTGGAAAGATAAAACTAATATCAGGAAAACAGTATAGGGAAAAGAGGCAGAAAGTATACAATAGCATTTTATGTGAAGAAAATATATCTACTTCTATAATTTTAATTCTTCTATCTCCATTTACTTATATCATTCAGCATCAATAAGTACTTCAATAATTAGGAAGGAAAGCATCTCTTAGTAATCAAATAGTAACTTTGAAGAGTCTATTACATGCTAGCTTCAAAATGAACAAAGAGGATTTGCTTCTTTTCCAAGAGACTGAATTTTTTTCATAAGTCCCATACAAAGAATGAGCATATATGTGATCAGAAAAATATCATAAAAAATACCCCAGTGAATGAACTAAAATATATGAAAGTGGTTATGATTAATGGTGTACATTTGCCCTTTCTAAGGAATAATTCTTTTCTCATACGCCACCTGACCCTATAATTATAGTGTCCCACACTTCCCTCTATATGTACCATGATTTGTGTGGGTGATGTACAACACCTAACACACTGAGGGCCTTCATTAGGTATTAAATAATAATAATAACGCAAACATTGTCTCACTTAAAAAATAAATACTGCCTCATTTTAAAAGGTCTTAATTTTTCTTTCCTGTACAGTACTAAGCCCTACATTTAAAGTGCAGTTTCTAAGTGATTTGTTTTATTGCTGTAGGAGAAAAATGGAGGAAAAGGATCCAAATTGAATGAGTGTTCAGCATTGCATCAGAGCAGCCCAGAGAGGTCAAACTGCTTTGTGTCTTCAGCAGATGATACAGTCAAGGAAATCACCCAGGTGTGGTGCCCTTAAGAGCAACAATTTCACAGTATCGCAGGGCCTGAGGTAACTGTTTCTCCTTATTGGGATCCTGGGACTTATAACTATCAAGACTAGTACAACAAAAGGGACAATGTGTACCCTGCATTCTCTTCGAGAATCCCAGAGATTCCCAGAGGGTGGGTTCAAACTCTATGCATTCCCCAGTTTCAGCCTTTCTCTCTCACCCCACCATACAAGCCAAGGATGGAACAGGAGTGAGCGAAGGAGCAAAAAGATAAGACAAAACTGCTCTTCCTATTTTTGTTTTACTGAAAATTACCTGAAATCTGTACATGTAATTTAGCAAGGAGAGATAGATGAGTGACAGAAAAGTTGAAGCAAATTTTGCAATATATAGTAGAGTATTAGATTTGGGGTGGATTTACATACTGCCTTTAACACTTGTAAATTGTGGAAATGGTGAATTTCTTAAACATTTTTTAAGCCTCAGTTTCCTCATCTGTAAAATAGTAAGAATAATATTATGTCAAGCCTGTTCAGAAGTTTAAAAGAGACTAAGGTATATAAAATGTTTTACAGATCTTGAAGTGCTAAAGTGTTATTATTAAACTTCCAATATTGTAGACTTGTTGATTGAAAGGAAATTCATAGTCCATATGGTCTAATCTAGAAAGAAACCGCATGGCACATTGGAGAAGGGATCTTGAGATCAAGATTTGAATTCATGTCCCACTCCTGACACATACTGACTATGTGACCCTGGATAATTCATTTAATTTTCAAGGCTCCAAATTCTATTAAATTTCAGAGAAAAAACTAACTATACTGATGAAGTGAGTTTCTTTCTCTGAGAGGTTCCTATGCCAATGAAATCTGTCCAATTTCTATCCCTATTACTATAAGGGAGATTACCTTTATAAATATGATATATACTACATTAATCCATGTGTGTTATGTACCACCTCATCCTTGGGATCAGCAGGGATGGGTTAAGGACAAACAACATTTATGCCACATAATCAGTGAAATAAGAGTAGAAACCTCTGGTATATTATTATTAATTAACTTAGTGCAAAAAAAGATTCTTTATGCTCACTAAAATCAGTTTGTTCATGGACGTATACCATAAAACAAAGATGTCACAAGGTTGGGAGAATGTTTTAAAAACCTGCTGAGTTTGAAATCTGGCATTCACACTGTGTGATCTTGGACAAATTATTTAATTGTGAAGTGTTTCAGGTGCATTCTTATAAAATGAGAAGGTCAGTGTTTCCTTTCTTCTCTTAATCCCAACCTTACCCTGGCTAACAGATAATGGCATTTATAATGAAATTCACTTCTCTTTTCTCATCACAGAAGTGGAGGACTAGTAGGGCAGAATGTTATATATATTGTCAGATTTGCTTACTATATCAGTTCTATTTCTTGAGCTACTGTTTCTTATCACATGAGAGGCTCAGTTCAAGGAACTGGAGATGAGATTATTTCCAGAAAAGACCATATAAAAACAAAAGATATTAATAAAATTATTTTAAATAATTTAAATTAGAATATTGGGATAGATTATATCCAAGGTCATTCCCAGTTTTGTCTTATTAAGTTGGAAATTGAAATTCTGGAACCCGTGCTTTGCTCCTCCCTAACATGAACTGGCATTAGGATTTCTCAATTCCTTATTCTTTGAGTAAGAAAAATAGAACTATTGGTCTGTGCTTTCCCCCCTCCCCCCTCCATATCCATATACTCTTTCTCCAGTCTAGAGCTCCTCTTAATTAGCTGAATGGTTTTTTAAATTACATTATTGACTTCATTATTTTTTTTTGGGGGGGTGAGGCAATCAGGATTAAATGACTTGCCTAGTCACTTAGCTTACAAATACACATAGCTTATAAGTGTCAAGTTTCTGGGGCTGGATTTGAACTCAGTTTCTCCTGATTCCAGAGCTGGAGAATCTATCTACTGTGCCACTTGCTTCTCTTGGATGATCCACTCTTGAAAAGATCTATCTCCAATCCAATCTTCAGATAATTACATTTCCCAAAGTAGATGTTTCTTAGATAGTGAATAAATATTTTTTTTAAAAATTCTATTACCTTTGAAAACATACAAAGATTCTTATCAGTACCTAAGAAACATTTTGTGATTACTTAAATAATCTTCTAGACATATTAATACATTCATTTACTAACTCACTATTGAATTCTGTTTATAGGGATGAATGGACAGCCCACCAATTATCTTTGTTAAAGACTTGCTTTGAATGATGTTCATGTTAGCTTTTCAGAGAAATAATGAGGAGAGTACAAATGGTAATGGTCTATTTGTAGCAAATAAATATGACTTCTTTCAATTACATTTCACATATATCTTTCTCACTCCATCTTTCCTAAGCCATTCTTGTTCCCCTAGCACCAGAGTAGGAAAAAAAAAGTCATTTGATTTACAGTATTCGCTACTTGATACATGAGAAAATAAATCTTTCATTTAATATATCTAAATATAAGCCATAATGCAAGTACTAGTTCCAGTGTAACCAAATTATAGAGCACTTGGTGATGAATAAAACAATGAAGAAAAATCCTGTTTTATGGATAAAAATAAATTCTCAACAGTAGAGCAAAGAGAATAGTTAAGTGCTAGTTATAGTCATTACTATGCAAATATTGGATAATGCAGGGAAACATCTTTTCAAGAAAATTAAGAGAGCTAGGAAGGAAAGAGAAAATCTAGTGCTTGTTTTTCTCATCATGAGGACCTTGGCTTTGGCAATATCCATACCCATGTATGTTGAGATCACTAGAGGGGAAAGGAAATGTACTTTTAAAAGTGGGAGAGAAAAAAATAAGATTATTTTCTGGATATTTGCTTGGATGGGAACAGAGAAAAAGGGAAGAAATTGTTAAATAAACAAGGGATAAAGAAGATGCCAAAAGACAATGTAGATCATTTTGATTATGTAAAATGAAAAAAAATTTACACAAAGTCATTAAAATTAGAATAAGAATAAAAACTTGAGTGAAAAAAAAATTTTTCATTAAGTATATTTGATAAAAGTTTAATGTGATATCAGAAATGTCACATAACTATGTATACATAGGTTTATTGCATAAAGTATAATATATAAATATCTCATGTGGTTATATTTAATATATAAATATTGTATGTTATACATATGGAATTATCACAGATTAATAACTTAAAGTGATTCTATATTAAATGATCAAAGTCTTCAAAAGAATAAATGCATATAATCAACAACCAGACAGAAACTATCATTGTCGGAAAGGTTGTGTGAATTCAAGAGTACTAATATACTTTCTATAATTCAGTGGCAGTGTCCAAGGTCTTTTCTTCCCTTTGTATTGTCATCAACATTTGCATTACAATTCTATTACATATCCTAGGCATTAATTAAATTTTACTGACATTTTTACAATTGTCCTCCAAATCAAAGTGGAAGAAGCTTCTAGTAGGATGAAATACAAATACCCAGATGCTTCATGATCCTTCTAATAGCCTTTTCAAGAAATTCCACTCCTTGAGACTTCAGAGTGGGAATAATTCTGCCTCTCACTAAGTTTAGACTGTTGCTGGGAGGATAAATGAAAGAAACCATGTGAAACACCTACGGATTTTTCAAATAAAAATGATTCATAAATGTGGGACAATATATTAACAACATTGTTTATTTTTTAAAAGCTAATCTGATTTTTTCACATCTTTCAATAACAAATTATATCTTGATCCTTTACTTGTACAAGGGTTAAAAGTCTGTCTTAAAAGTCTATCTAGGTTCTTTCCAAGTCCAGAGAATCTGTGGGAGTTGTAGCAATGCAAAGAAATACCCCACAGAGAAAATATGCCTTCCTTCCTTCTTTCCTTTTCTTTCCTTCTTTCTTTCTCTCTTCCTTTTCCTCTATTCCTTTCATTCTTTCTTTATCTTTCTCTCCTTCCCTCCTCTCTCTCTCTCTCTCTCTCTCTCTCTCTCTCTCTCTCTCTCTCTTTCTCTCTCTCTCTCTCTCTTTCTCTCCCTCTTACACACACACACACACACAGAATTGATTTTCCCTACTGCCATAAGTCACATCAGGTAGACAATAACCTATTTTCTTGGTCTCAAAAGGAAGACTCAATAGGAATCCTTTCTCAATTTTCTAACAGAAACTTATTGAAACTAAGAATAGAACCTCAGATCTCTTGACACCCTGCCTTGCCAAAAGACCATGCTGCATTTGTATTTGATATTGTAAACTGCTTTGTAATATAGTTTTAGTCAGTCTAAATAGAATTGATTCTAACAAAGAATTGGTAATAAAGCACATTTCAAAGGCTTTTTGCTTTAAGAATTACCTTTTTACAACTATTTGGAATTTCATCAAAGGGAAAATATGAAAAGTGAGAGGGAAATTGATTGTATGTTGTAAATCAGTTGATGATCTAATATAAAAATTCCATATTACAGAACAATGACCTGGAGTGATTTAAAAGGAAAAAGCTAAAAGTCTGATCTTTTTATTCTTAGCTCACTGAGAGAAAAAAAAATGGAACACACAACAGCAGCAGTATTTAACACTGAAAACATGTTCAACATCTGTTTAACCTCAGTTGGAAAGGGATCCCCTTGAAACTACTTTTTTATGCGTTTTAGATTGCTTCTTATTATCTAGGGATGCTATTTCCACTATATATAACTACCTATTTAAAGTACCTAAAGGCTTTACAGAGATATTCTGCTACAGTTGAAATATAAGAAATTCAATAGATATAAAATCCTGGCTTAGATTGCTATACTAATAGAGTAATGTTAGATGATTGTGGATTAATAGAGCAAAGTATTTTTAGAAATTACTGGACCCTAAATAGATTCAGAAACAGCAGAAATGAGGTTTAAGAATCTGGAAAAATATATAAAGAAAAGAAAGTGACACATAAAATTGTTGTAACAGGAAGCATTAGCAGACATTTAGACTTTGCATGATTGTTAGACAATAACTCCCTTTATGAACATCAAACTTGAGTTTTCTCAATTCAAAAGGATAACTTAGGAAATGTGATTCCAAGTAGAAGTAAAGCACATGTTCAAAGGTAAAAATGAATTTCAAGAAAGAATTAAGAAACAATCATAGCAAAATAGATAAAGGAGCAACTTTGGAATTGGGAAAATATGGGCTCAAGTCTAGTCTCTGACTCTAATTAGCCTTCTAACCTTGAGATCTTACACAAGTCACAAACCTCATCCTTGCCTTTAGCATGATATAATGCGATGTAACCTAAGAGGCCTCAGTAAAGAGAGTTTGCATACTAGGAAGATCTTTTTCTCCTATTCTCACACAAAAATCATAGGTCTTAACATACTTATACACACACATATACGCCTACACACAAGTTAAAACTCTGATATTAAGTCAGTGTCATAGTTATCACAGTGCCGGTTGGGATAGTCCTGAAATTGATAGTTATGTTTTTATAACCTTAGGAACAATACAGAGTCCATCTAACCAAAATATAACTCCCTCCATCACCCCTCTATCACCACTGACTTCTTCCTGTTTCTAACATCCCCAATATCAATCAGTTCTTTGATTGATTTTGTTTCCATAAAGTACCGTTAAAATTAATATATGTAAGAAAGAGTTGGCAATCTCTCCAATTATTGTAATATTCAACTGGATTTGAGATCTCATAGTTTTGGGAAATTTCTAAATTGTTTCAATTTTCAGGTCTCTCATTATATATCTGTGGGGGTTGGGTGGTTTGAAAGATAAGAGAGAGATAAAGAGAAAGAGAGAGGCGGGAGGGAGGGAGAGAAAGAAGGAGAGAACAGGAGAGGGGGCTAAGGGGAGAGGGAGGATGGTAAGGAGAGAGGGAGAGGAGGGGGAAAGGGAGAGGAGAGGTGCTTAAAGGAAGAAGAAGAGGAGGGGGGAGGGAGAGGGAAAGGGAGGGAAGAAGAGGGAAAGGGAGGGAGAATTTTATTTGTCTTAGAGGTCAGTGTACTTTGCACATAGTAAGTAATTAATAAATGCCAATTGACTGACAATCTGTGTAAAATTGATGTTATTTGCAATATCCATTTTCTAGATTACTTGCTATGTGTATGAATTTGGATAAATCACTTAATTTTTCTTTATTTTCTCTGTGATTCTATTATGCCTTCTGGGAAAGAATAAGAGCATATTAGAATTACATAATTTGGAACTTTAAGGAGAATACCAGTACTCAGCTGAAAATTTCCCAGAGTAGACACCAAGAATTTAACCTGCGAGAAAGACTCAATCTTAATAATACTAATAGATACAACTACGTATTTTAGCTTCTGGAGCAGTTAGGTGAAAGAGTGGATAAAGCAATGGGCTTGGAGTCAAGAAGAACTAAATTCAAATCAAGCTTCAGACACTTAAGAGTTTTGTGACTTTGGGCCAGTCATTTATCTCTATTGGTTTCAGTTTCCTGACTTGTAAAATGTGCTGAAGAAGGAAATGGCAAACCACTCCAGTATCTTGTCAAGGAAACCTCAAATGAAGAGTTGGATACAACCAATAATAAGATTCTGTCTTCTCAGAATTTTTTTCTTTGATGGTGATATACCTGTCTGACTTTTGTTTTAGTCTGGGAAACTTATGAATGTATCAGGGATATTATAAAAATGTCTTCCTGAACTGAATAAAGAATTGACTGAAGTGACATCTAAGGTCACAATATTTTTTTTAAATTCATTGTTTCTGTGCTTCCCCTATCTTTCCTAACTTTGGCCTTGGATTAATAATTTATTTTTCTCTCCTCTGTTCCTAACATGATATTCCAATTCTGATATTATGTGGATAGCATAGTCTTGGTATAATGAGAGGGTCCCCAAGAAACAACTCCAGTTTTCATGCATGCTTTGGGTTGAAAAAAAACTCAAATCCACAGTTCATAAGCCCCAAATAATTTTGCTTTTATGACATCAACCTGAACACAGGTAGTTCAAAGGAAAAGATATTTAGTTAAATGGCAAAAAAAAGACAAATGATGAGGAAAAGCCTTGTCTTCCTCTACACTCTCTTCCCCACTGAAGAGGAGTATACTTTCCCACAAATTCTCACACCATTGGTAGAAAAGGAAATAAGAGAAAAGGTAATATGTTAAGAAAGGAACAAGTAAAGATAATGTGTATGTTCAAGTAATACACATTTATATGGAATTCATATATGTAAAACTGGGGTTTCATCCAAGGAGGAACTTTTCTCTGACTCACGTGCTATGGAATTACTGATGTCAGCTCTTCTTTGGCTGCTATCATCAATATGTAAGCTTCTGGAGTGTAATGCTGAGCTAGTAGTTACTGCTTCCTGTGACAATCTGATAAGCTACTCTCTGATTATAACTTTTATATTATGTGTATAGTACAGTCTCTGCAGACTCTCTGCTCTCACATTCTGCTCTACAATATTGATTTAGACTCTTCCCCATAAAGAGACCTATAAAGAGGGTCTATGGGCTCTTTTAGCCCATGGGCTAGTTCAACTCTCTGTTATTCAAAGTTGAACCATATCCAGCTAGAAAAATCTCGAGGCATTGACTCAGTCTTTTTGGATACTTTTGTTATGGTTTTGCTATAACTCCCTGAGCACAGTCTAATGACTTAATGGTAGAAAACTCCTTTCAACTCATTTTTATACCATTATTCCAATTTCTCTTCATGAAAATTTCTCTCTGGAAGCAAGACTTGATGAGGGGTGGGAAGAGGGAGAATCAGTGGACCTAATGACCTTTACTCTATTCCCTTGCCAGTAACAAAATCTCTTCCCTCTCTGTTTTGAGTTCCTCATCTGCTTCTATAATGAAATGTTTCATCACTTCTGTGTAATTCTCCATTTATATAGTATACTTGTACTTCAATTCTGTCTCTCCAAATGTTTCATGATTCAGTTCAGATTCTACTTTCCCTATGAAGTTTTTCCTCCTTCCCTGCTTTCCACCCCCAAAGGTTAGAGTCCTTTCTCTCCTAGATAACTTGGTCTAATCTGTAAGTATCTTTCAAGTTCTCAAGTTCTATAATACATTTTGCAATAGCAGATTAAAATTACATCATTCTTAAGGAAAATATATATTGCCTGGATGCAGGAACCATTTTAGATTTTTTAAAATATATTTTTATAGGCAGTACCTATTATTGAACCTTGTACTGAGGAGGTGGTTAATATGTAGATGTTAAATTATATTGATTTGATATTCTGTATTTTGACATTCTGCTATTTACTAAATGTACTGCCTTCATACAAAACATAAGTTACATACCAACAGCAATAGTTAACTCAGAGCCCATTCTTAAATTGATCTTAAAAAATATAGTATAGCATGAGGGAAATTTGGGGTACAAGTGATGGACAGCAGAGTAAATACAATTTTACAGTCTCATTTTATTCAATTACTTAGCAAAGAACATTAAACAGTCACTTCCAATAGGTTATTTGATTTCATTGTTGCTGTAATTAATCAGAAAGTATGATCCTTGATGCGCAAAAAAGTAAAACTTTAAAAGTAGATCAAACTGTCAACACAAAAGAAAAAGCAAAATTATGGAGATGACTGTCTAATATATAGTTTAAATAATTTCTTGGCCATCAGCTAGTGTGTATAAGATGAAACAAGTAGGAATATGAAATCAAATTATGCTTCAAAACAGGTCTAGCTAAAAACTTGCATGCTTTTTTTTTCTCTGTCAGGAAAAAATGAATAGATTATACTGGGATGTTTCAAGTACTATTAAAAATAATAGAGTCCACTTCTTCCTATTAAGTGAGTTGATTATTTATAACCCAAGTCTGTTGATGTTTTTGTTGGACTTTAAGTCATTAAAAGAAAATTAATAGTTAGACAGCTGAGATCTGCTTTTATTCATAAGTAAGCAATTCATGCCAGTTGTCTGAAAAGCAAATGGAAATGAATGGATATGAATGGAGAAAGCCAGTTGTAATATGAGCTCTACTTGCTTGCTGCCAGAAAATGTATGAGAAAACATTCTCATAAATACCTAAACTAAAAGTAATATTTCATTAAGGAGGCAATGCATTAACATGGTCTCCTGTATTTTTGTTTGTTTGTTTGTTTGTTTTTTAATTTTTTTTAATTTGTTTGTTTTGTAGGGAGAAGATGAATTCATTATTACAAATTATTGGCAAGATTCAAAAGGCATTGCAGAGATTTTACTCAATCAAATAATCTAGTTTTGTCCTAAGTTCTGGATTCCATGCTGAATAAATGGACTATGTGTAAAGAAAGGTAACTAGTTTTCTTTGACAAAGATAATGACCTTTATATTGAAAAGGACAGAACAAAAAGGCAATTAGGGAATTGATACTCAGGATAAATAGGGAGATAATAAGAAAGTACTTAGCTGGTCTTGATAAATTCATGTCATTAGGCCTAGATGAATTGTGTTCTGGGGTACTGAGAGAAAAAGTAGATGTGGTTAGTAGATCACAATCAGTGATATTTAAAAGATTTGGGGGAATGAAGAACTACAAAACTGGGTAAGGATAAATGTCCCAATTTTCAGAAAATGGAACAGAATATAATCTGCATCATACAGGAAAAAAGGTTTGACTTTTCTGACAAAATTCTACAATGTACTTTTAAAGACAAAGACATAAAGATTACTGATAAGGCCTTGACCTAGAAATTTATCTATATAGTAAACTCTCAGATTAAGAAATTTCCTCTAAGCATTCAGGTCAATTCATTCTCTTCAACTTATACAATTGGGGACTTGCCTGGAGAACCAAGAGTTCAAGTCATTTTTCTGGGGTTATGAAATCAGAATATGTGAGAGTCAAGACACAAATTCAGATCAAACCTGACTTCAGTGTTTGCAATATATACCATACTGCCTCTTATGGTTAATGAGCATCTAAAAGAAGAGGCAATGATCAAGGAGACAACTTGATGGTATCAAAAATAAATGATACTAAAGACCTCTGGTGCCAAGATGACTAAGGAAGAAAGTTCCTGGAGCCCTCTCAAATTCCTCTCCAAACAACCTCAGAACAATACCTCAAATAGAATTTTCACAGCCCAGAACAGCTTGGAGAATCAGCAAGGAAGGTCTGTCAGCAAGGAAGGTCTGTCTCACTGTGGTGGAAGGAGAATAGATCTGGAAACAGAAGTTGCAGGCCCCACCCTAAGAGCTTGTTAGCAAGATTCTAAATTCTAAGGAAAAGAACCAATAAAGCCCTGGGCCCAGTACAAACCAGAAGGAAGACTAGAACTAGGAGACTAAGAGCAGTACCTGCAGAACAGCAGTTTAATGAATCACCAGGTCCTATGGTCAACAGGGAAACTCTGCCCTCATTTCTGGAAATACTGCCCCTGTCCAGGAGCTAACCAGTGTAAGATTCCACCTCTGGGACAGATCAGCAGCAACATTCTATCTCTGGGGTCAGCTAGCAGCAAGATCCCATATCTAGATCAAGTCAGAACCAGGGAATGATCCCAGTAAATGAATGATCCCAGTAAACCAGCAAAGATGTCCCTGACTCCGCTAGGCAGAAACGAGGGCCCAAAGCTCAGTGTAGGCAAGAAGCAAGGTCTGAAGATTTAACACGAGAAACTTAGAATATTACTATCCCCATTTCAGGAAAAGAGCCCAAGTGTAATACAAAAGTACAAAGTCTCAAAAAAGGTAGAAAAAATAAGGGAACAAAAGTTCCCAACCAAATAGTTAGTATAGTAAAAAGAAGGATCAAGGCACAAACTGAGATGAGGACAATGGCTATATGTAATGCCTCAAAAAAATTTGTATGAGTCTCATTTCCAAAAAGTACTCCTAGAAAGGCAATTAATTATTTGATTAATTGATTAATTCATTTTTATTAAAGCTTTGTATTTTTTAAAACATATGTAGACATTTCTTCAATATTAGCCCTTGCAAAACCTTGTATTCCAATTTTCCCTCCTTCCCCCATGCCCTCCCCTAGATGGCAAAAAGTCCAATATATGTTAAACATGATAAAATATATGATAAATCTAATGTATGCATACATATTTATACAATTATTGTGCTGCACAAGAAAAATCAAATAAAATCAGTTTTAAAAAAAAAGAAGCAAAATAAAATGCAAGCAACAACAAAGAGTGAAAATGCTATGTTGTGAACCACATTCAGTTCCCACAGTCCTCTCTCTGGGTGTAGATGGCTCTCTTCATCACTGAACAACTGGAACTAGTTTGAATCATCTCATTGTTGAAGAGAGCCATGTGCATCAGAATTGAGGATTGTATAATCTTGTTGTTGCTATGTATAATCTCCTGGTTCTGCTCATTTCATTTAGCATCAGTTCCTGTAATTCTCTCCAATCCACTCAGAAATTATCCTGCTGTTTCTTACAGAACAATAATATTCCAAAACCTTCATATACCATAATTTATTTCAACCATTCTCCAATTTCTGGGCATCCATTCAGTTTCCAGTTTCTTGCCACTACAAAAAGGGCTGCCACAAACATTTTTGCACATGCAGGTCCCTTTCCCTCCTTTAGTACCTCTTTGGGATATAAGCCCAGTAGAAACACTGCTGGATCAAAGGGTATTGACAGTTGGATAACTTTTTGAGCATAGTTCCAAATTATTCTCCAGAATGGTTGGCACCATTCACAGTTCCACCAACAGTGTACCATTGTCCCACTTTTCCCACATCCCCTCCAACATTTAGCATTATCTTTTCCTGTCATCCTAGCCAATCTGACAGGTGTGTAGTGGTATCTCAGAGCTGTCTTAATTTGTATTTCTCTGATTAATCATGACTTGGAGCACTGTTTCATGTGGCTAGAAATGGTTTCAATTTCTTCATCTGAAAATTGTCTGTCCATATCCTTTGATCATTTAGCAATTAGAGAATTGCTTGAATTCTTATCAATTTGAATCAATTCATTATATATTTTAGAAATGTGCCCCTTATCAGAATCTTTGAAAGTAAAAATGGTTTCCCACTTTATTACTTCCCTTCTAATCTTGCCTAGTTTGATTTTGTTTCTACAAAAACTTTTTAACTTAATATATTCAAAATTATCTATTTTGTGATCAATAATGATCTCTAGTTCTCCTTGGTCAGAAATTCCTTCCTCTTCCACAGATTTGAGAGATAAACTATCCTATGTTCTTCTTTGTTTATAATATCATTCTTTACGTCTAGATCATGAACCCATTTCAACCTTATCTTAGTATACGATGTTAGATATGGGTCAATATTTAGTTTCTGCCATACTAGTTTAGAATTCTCCCAACAGTTTTTATCAAATAGTAAATTCTTATCCCAAAATGTAGAGGGCCGGAATTCTGAAAAGGTATACTTGAATCAAGGCAAGAGGGTGCTTATAGTTAAGCACCTATTCAGTGTGAGATAATGGTTCCCCAAACATATGCTTAATGTGGTATAGTGGTATAGTGATGTAATGGCTCTCCTAAACAGTTGGCACATGCTTAGTGTGCTACAGTGATGTAATCATATTGAGGTATTTAAAAGGAGTCTCAGGTATAGAAGATTCTCTCAGCCACAGACACCAGAGAAGACTCCAAACTCCATCTTTGACCATCCTTGTGCGTTTCCTGTCTTCATCATTTCATTACCTAAAGATCAAGGCTGTCCAGAGCATCTCCAGAAAGCTAGTTTGGACATTAAACCAAGTTAGATTCTTTGGGTTTGTCAAACATTATATTACTATATTCATTGACTACTTTGTCTTGTGAATCTAACCTATTCCCATTGATCAACTACTCTATTTCTTAGTCAATACCAAAATGATTTTGATGACCACTGCTTTATAATATAGTTTTAGATCTGGTACAGCTAGGCAACCTTCATTTGCATTTTTCCCCATTAATTCCCTTGAAATTCTTGACCTTTTGTTCTTACAGATGAATTTTGTTGTTATTTTTTCTAGTTTAGTAAAATAGTTTCTTGGGAGTTTGATTGGTATATCACTAAGTAAATACATTGTTTAGGTAGTATTATCATCTTTATTATATTCACTTGACCAATCCAAGAGCACTTGAAAACTTTCCAATTGTTTAGATCTGGCTTTATTTGTGTGGAAAGTGTTTTGTATTTTTGCTCATATAGTTCCTGAATTTCCTTTGGCAGATGGATTCCCAAATATTTTATACTATTGACAGTTATTTTAAATGTAATTTCTCTTTCTATCTTTTGCTGTTGAATTTTGTTAGTGATATATAAAATGCTCATGATTTATGTGAATTTATTTTGTATCCTGCAACTGTGCTAAAATTGTGGATTATTTCTAATAGTTTTTAAGTTGATTCTCTAGGGTTCTCTAAGTATTCCATCACATCATCTGCAAAGAGTGATAATTTGATTTACTCATTACCTATTCTAATTTCATTAATCTCTTTTTCTTTTCTTATTGCCAAAGCTAGTATTTCTAATGCAATATTGAAGAGTAATGGTGATAGTGGGTAACCTTGTTTCATGCCTGACCTTATTGAGAATGGTTCCACTTTATCGCCATTACACATGATGCTTGCTGATTGTTTTAAATAGATGCTACTGAGTATTTTAAGGAAAAATCCATTTGTTCCTACAGGCTATAGAGATTTTAATAAAAATGGATGTTGGATTTTATCAATTTTTTTCTATATCTATTGAGACAATTATATGGTTTTGTTAATTTGGCTATTGAAATAGTCAATTATGCTAATAGTTTTCCTAATACTGAATCAGCCCTGCATTCCTGGTAAAAATCCTTCTTGCTCATGGTGTATTATCCTGGGGGTGCCTTTTTGTAATCTCTTTGCTAATATTTTGTTTAAGATTTTTAAGTCTATTTATTAGGTAAATTGGTCTATAATTTTCTTTCCTACCTGGTTTAAGTATCAATACCATGTCTGTGGCATAAAAGGAATTTGGTAGGACTCCTTCCTTTCCTATTTTTTTTAAATGGTTTATATAGTATTGGAGTTAATTGTTCTTTAAATGTTTGGTAGCATTCACATGTAAAGCTATCTGGCCCTGAAGATTTTTCTTAGGGACTTGATTAATAGCTTCTTCTATTTATTTTTCTAAAATGAAACTATTTAAATAATTTGTTTCCTCTTCTGTAAATCTGGGCAATCTCTATTTTTGTAGATAACCCTCTATTTCACTTAGATTACAAATTTATTGGGATAAAGTTGGGCAAAATAACTCCTAATTATTGCTCTGATTTCTTCTTCATTTGGTGAAAATTTCTCCCTTTTCATTTTTGAAACTAACCATTTCATGTTCCTCTTTCCTTTTTTCTAATTAAACTAACTAATGGTTTATCTATTTCATTTTTTTCATAAAACCAACTCTTAGTTTTATCAATTAATTAAGTAGTTTGTTTTTTTAATTTCCAATTTTATTGATCTCTCCTTTTATTTTTAGAATTTCAAGTTTGGCATTTAATTGGGGGATTTTGATTTGTTCTTTTTCTACCTTTTTTTTTTTTCATTGCAAGCACAATTCATTGATCTTCTCTTTCTCTATCTAATGCAAGTAAGCATATAGAGATATACAATTTCCCCTAATAACTGCTTTGGCTGCATCCCACAGATTTTTGTATGTTATCTCATTATTGTTGTTCTCTTGGATGAAGCTATTGATTGTATCTATGATTTGCTGTTTCACCCATTCATTCTTTAAAATGAGATTATTTAATTTCCATTTTTTGGGGGTCTATTTTCTCCTGGCTTTTTAGTAAATGTATTTTTATTGCATCATAATCTGAAAAAATACATTTACTATTTCTGCCTTTCTGCATTAATTTTGAGATCTTTTTGTCCTAATATATGGTCAGTTTTTGTATAGATCCCATGAACTGCTGAGAAGAAAGTGTATTCTTTTCTCTCTCCATTCAATTTTCTCCAAAGATCTATCATAAGTAACTTTTTTAAAATTCTATTTACCTCCTTAACTTTTTAATTTATTTTGTGGTTTGATTTATCTAGTTCTGAAAGAGCAAGGTTGGGATTTCCCATTATTATAGTTTTGCTTTCTATTCCTTCTTGCAGCTTTCTTAACTTCTTTAGGAATTCCCATGCTATACCACTGGTACATATATGTTTAGTATTGATATTGCTTTATTATCTATGGTACCCTTTAACAAGATATAGTTTCCTTCCTTATATCATTTAATTAGATCAACTTTTGTTTTTGTTTGATCTGAGATCACGATGGCTATCCCTGCTCTTTTTGCTTCACCTGAAGCATAATTGATTCTACTTCAGTCTTTTAGCTTCACTCTGTATATATTTATTTGCTTTAAATGTGTGTCTTGTAAACAACGTATTGTAGGATTCTGGCTTTTAATCCAGTCTACTAATCACTTTTGCTTTATGGGAGAGTTCATGTCATGCACATTTACAGTTTAAAATACTAATTTGGTATTTCCTGCCATCTTATTAACCTCAAATTATACTTTTTTCTTTCCTTTTCCCCTTTTCCTCCTCCCCAGTATTTTACTTATGAGCACAACTTGCCTAAAGCAATCCTACCCTTTTAGAGCATCTCCTCCTTTCTTATACTTTTCCCTACTATTTCTGTTTTCCCTTCTATTTAGCTTATAGCTTCCCTTTTCCTCTTTCCCCTCCCATTTTACTATAAGGTGAAGTTTCTCTATGAAATTAAATAAGCCTAATATTCTTTCTTTGAGCCAAATTTGATGAGTAAGATTCACACAATGTCCATTCCCCTCCCTTGTTTCCCTCAATTATAATAGGTTTTCTTTGCCTCTTCATGAAATGTAATTTCCCTCCTTTTGCCTACACTTTTCCCTTTTACTGGTACAATCCCCTTTCCACCTCTAGTTTTCTTTTTTATATTACAACAGTGAAATCAAATTATACATACATTCTCTATGTATAGTTATACAGAAATACAGTTCTCAAGAGTTCTTTTCTTTTTACCTTTCTATGCTTCTCTTGAGTTCTATATTTGGAAGTCAGGTTTTTTGTTTAGCTCTGGTCTTTTCATCAGAAATAAATGGAATTCACATGTTTTGTTGAATGTCCATCTTCTTCCCTGAAAGAAAATGCCCAGTTTAGCAGGGTTGTTTATTTTTGGCTGCATTCCAAGTCCCTTTACCTTTTAGAATATCAGACCTTTTTTAGGAGGTGTTTGGTGAAGTCTTTCAATGGCTATTTTACCTTCTGATTCTAGAACATCAGGACAATTCTCTTTGATGATTTCCTGAAAAATACTGTCTAGACTTTTTTTCATTATAGTTTTCAGGATGTCCAATAATCCTTTGATGGTTTCTCCTAGATCTATTTTCCAAGTGTGTCATTTTTTCAATGAGATGTTTTACATGTTCTTCAATTTTTTCCCTTGACTGATTCTTGATGTCACATTGACTTATTCATTTCTATTTTTTAAATTCTGATTTTTAGTAATTTTTTGTTCATTTACTTTTTTTAGTCCTTTTTGTGTTTGTGCAATTGAATTTTTAAATGAGTTTTTTTCTATGGATTTTTTTTTCTATTTCACAATTTTTTTTCAAGGAGCTGTTTTCTTTTTTCATTTTGTCAAATCTATCTTTAGTCTCTTCAGAGTTTGAAATCTGCTCTTCTCATTTACCATAAAAAAATTATCTATGGTCAGTTTTGTTTTTGCTTTTTTACTCATTTTTTTTAAAAAGTTGAGATCTGCTTTTAGGGCAAGGATGATTGTCCAAGTTTCCTCTACAAGCAGCAGTGGCTGGGGTAAGTGAGTGCTTACTGACTTCTGATGCTGGGTAGACATGGCCAGGCCCTGTGAAATTCTGGCATTTTGGGGCTTACTATTTATCTTTTGTATTTATGTTGGATGTTCTGTAATTTCTCTGCTTATCTACTGGCTTGCAACCAGGGCAGAGTAGGCAACACTGCTGTAAATTCCTCCCTGTAGATTATCTATTGTGCAGAGTCCTCACTAATTTGGATCTGTGCACTGCCTGCACTGGCCTTTGTGCTCAGTATGCTTTTACTTGACCCACCTTCCTCTGTGCTCGATTAAAACAGACCTTTTCTGGAGAGCTTCAAAATTATCTTCTGCTGATCATTTGTTACACTTCCAATATTCTTGGGTTCTGTCAGTCCAGAGATAATTCAGAGGCTGAATTTGCTAATTAGTTTGAGAGACACAGGATAAGATCAGAAAGAAACATGTGTCTTCTCCACCATCTTGACTCCACCCCTCAAGCAAATTAATTAAAACTAAATAAGGGAAGTGGAAGAAAAATTGAGAAAAGTAAAGAAAGTCACACAAGAGAATCATGAAAAAAAGAGTAAACAATTTATTAAAAAAAAAATAATAAGGGAGTGAAACCAAGATGGAAAAGAGGAGACACATCTTCTTCTGAGTTCTTTCCATATCCCTTAAATTGACAGCAAATTAAGTCTCTGGACTGATTTTGCAGTGACAGAACCCACAAATATTTGAAGTGCAACAAATTTCCAGAAGATAATTTGGAAGATCTTCAGAATAGATCTGTTTCAATTAAGGGTGGAGGAAGACAGGCTAATCAAAGGCAGCCTTGAGAAAACCTGAGTGCAGTCAGTACCGAAACCCAGGGTGGTGTGGTCTCCTCACTGAGGAATCTACCAGGAGAAAGCTACAGCAGTGTTGGCTACTCTGTTCTGGTTAAAAACCAGTAGATCAGCAGATTATCTGTAATACATCCAACACAAATATAAAAAGCAAATAGTGAGTCTCTAACCCTCCCTTCCCCCTCCCCCAACTGTCAGGATCTGGCCACACTCACTCAGCACTGGAAGTTAATCAGCACTCACCTAACACAGCTGCTGTCATCTGTAGAGAAAATTTGGCCAATCTCCCCTTTGCCCTAGAAGCAGACCTCAACCTTGTAAAAAATGAGCAAAAAAAGCAAAAAGAACTCTGATCATTGATAGTTTTTTTTTTCCTTTTCCAGTTCATTTTATTTATTTGTTTATTTTATTATAGATTTATATTTACAAGATATATGCATGGGTAATTTTTTCAGCATTGACAATTGCAAAACCTTTTGTTCGAATTTTCCCCCTTCTTCCTCTCAACCCCTCCCCCAGATGGCAGCAATACATGTTAAATATGTTAAAGTGTATGTTAAATACAATATATGTATACATATCCATAGTTATTTTGCTGCACAATAAGAATCAGATTTTGAAATAATGTACATTAACCTGTGAAGGAAATCAAAAATGCAAGTGGACAAAAACAAAGGGATTGGAAATACTATGTAGTGGGTTCACACTCATTTCCAACAGTTCTTTCAGTGGGTGTAGCTGGTTCTATTCATAATTGAACAAATGGAACTGATTTGGTTAGTCTCACATATTGTATTGTTCTTGAAGTATATAAAGATCTCTTGCTCCTACGCATTTCAGTCAGCATCAGTTCATGTAAGTATCTCCAAGTCTTTCTGAAATCATCCTGCTAGTCAATTCCTACAGAAAAATAAGATTGCATAACCTTCATATACCACAATTTATTCAGCCATTCTCCAATTGGTGGGCATCCATTCAGTTTCCAATTTTTGGCCACTACAAAGAGGGCTGCCACAATTATTTTTGCACATACCCCTTTATTCCTATACTCTCAAGTGTTTTTTAATAGGAATGGATGTTGGATTTTATCAAATGTTTTTCCTGCATCTATTGAGATGATCATATGGTTTTTGTTAATTTGGTTATTTATATGTTCAATTATGCTAATAGTTTTCCTAATATTGAGCCAGCCCTGCATTGATGGTATAAATCCTTCTTGGTCATGGTATTTTATCTTGGGCATGATTTTCTGTAATCTTTTTGCTAATATTTTATTTAAGATTTTAGCATCAATACTCATTAGGGAGATTGGTCTATAATTTTCTTTCTCTGTTTTCAGCCTACCCAGTTTAGGTATCAGTACTATGTCTATGTCATAAAAGGATTTTGGTAGGAGTCCTTCATTCCCTATTTTTTTCAAATAGCTTATATAACATTGGAGTTAATTGTTCTTTAAATGATTGGTAGAATTCACATATAAAATCACCTGGTACTAGGGATTTTTTCTTAGGGAGTTGATTAACAGCTTGTTCTATTTCTTTTTCTAAAATGGGATTATTTAAGCAATTTACTTTGTCTTCTATTAATCTGGGAAGCCTATATTTTTCAAGGTAGTCATCCATTTCACTTAGGTTATCAAATTTATTGGCATAGAGTTGAGCAAAGTAACTCCTAATTATTGCTCTAATTTCCTCTTCACTGGTGGAAAGTTCTCCCTTTTCATTTTTAACACTAACAATTTGATTTTCCTCTTTATTTGTTCTAATCAGATTTACCAAAGTTTTATCTATTTTATTGGTTTTTTTCATAAAACCAACTCTTAGTTTTCTTTATTAGTTCAATAGTTTGTTTTGCTTTCAATTTTATCAATTTCTCCTTTTTATTTTAGAATTTCAAGTTTAGTATTTGATTGGGGGGGTTAATTTGGTCTTTTCCTAGCTTTTCAAATTGCAAGCTAAATTCATTGATATTTTCTTTCTCTATTTTATTAAAGTAAGCCTCTAAAGATATAAAATTTCCCCTTACTACCTCTTTGGCTGCATCCCACAAATTTTGGTATGCTGTTTCATTATTGTCATTCACTTGGGTGAAATTATTAATTGTGTCTATGATTTGCTGTTTTACCTAATCATTTTTAGGATGAGATTATTTAGTTTCCAATTACTTCTTTGATCTATTTACCCCTAGCTTTTTGTTGAATGTAGTTTTGTTGTATTGTGATCTGAAAATAATGCATTTACTATTTCTGCCTTTCTGTATTTGGTTTTGAGGTCTTGATGTCCTAATATATGGTCGATTTTTTCTATAGGTTCCATGAACTGCTTAGAAGGAAGTGTACTTCTTTCCATCTCCATTCAGTTTTCTCCAACGATCTATCATATGTAACTTTTCTAATATTCTATTTACCTCTTTAACTTCTTTCTTATTTGTTTTGTGGTTTGATTTATCTAATTCTGAGAGTGCAAGGTTGAAATCTCCCACTATTACAATTTTGCTTTCTATTTCTTCTTGCAACTCTCTTAACTTCCCCTTTAGGAAGTTAGATGCTATACCACTTGGTGCATATATGTTTCATATTGATATTGCTGCAATGTCTATGCTACCCTTTAGCAATATAAAGTTTTCTTCCTTATCTCTTTTAATTAGATCAATTTCTGCTTTTGCTTGATTTGAGATAAGGATGGCTCCCCTTGCTATTTTGACTTCACCTGAAGCATGATAGATCCTGCTCCAACCTATTACCTTTACTCTGTATATATGACCCTGCTTTAAATGTGTTTCCTGTAAACGACATATTGTAGGGTTCTAACTTTTGATCCAGTCTGCTATCCACCTTCACTTTATGAGAGACTTGATCCCATTCCCATTTATGTTTAAAATTACTAATTCTGTATTTCCTGCCTTCTTATTATCCCCACATTATGCCTTTCTTTTTCTTATTCCCTTACCCCTCTCTCCAGTATTAAACTATGAGTATTGCTTGCCTCATGTAGGTCTCCCTCTTTATAGTCCCTCCTGCCCCACTTTCAATCCATTCTTCTTTCTTATACCCTTATCTTATTACTCTTTTCCTTTTCCTTTTTCCTCTCCCATTTTTTAATTAGGTGAGAGAAGTTTCTCTGTAAACCAAATATGTCAGTTATTTCTTCTTTGAGCCAAATCTGATGAGAGCAAGATTCACACAATGTTCCTCCCCCTCCCTAAATTCCTTCAAATATGATAGGTTTCCTTTGCCTCTTTCTGGGATGTAGTTTCTGTCTTTTTATCTCCCCCTTTCCCTTTTTCTGATGCGGTCACCTTTCCATTTCTACTCTCCCTTTTAAAAAATATTATATCAGTGAAATCAAATTATACATGCATTTTATGCATGTCCATAGCAGAAATTCAGTTCTCAAGAGTTCTTTTCACCTTTTTCTGCTTCTCTTGAGTCCTATATTTGGAGGTCAATTTTTTTTGTTTAGTTCTTGTTTTTACATTAGAAACAAGTGGAATTTATCTGTTTTATTAAATGTCCATCTTCTTCCCTAGAAGAAAACATTCAGCTTAGCTGGGTAGTTTATTCTTGGCTGCATTCAAAGTTCTTTTGCCTTTTGGAATATGAGATTCCAGGCCCTTTGATCCTTTAATGTAGAAGCAGCTAGATCCTGAGTGATACTTATTGAGGCTCCTCAGTATTTAAATTTTTTTTTCTGGGTGTTTGTATTATTTTTTCCTTAGTTTGGTAGTTCTGAAATGTAGCCACAATAATCCTTGGAGTTTTTATTTTAGGGTCTTTTTCATAAAGTGTTCAATGAATTCTTTCAATGCCTATTTTACCTTCTGATTCCATTACTTCTGGGCAGTTCTCTTTGATGATTTCCTATAAAATAGTGTCTAGGCTCTTTTTTTCATCATAATTTTCAGAAGGTCCAATAATCCTCAGATTATCTCTCCTAGATCTATTATCTGGGTCTGTTGTTTTTCTGAGTAGATATTTAACATTTTTTTTCTAATTTTTCATTATTTTTTTTTAGTTTTACTTGACTGATTCTGGGTGTCTCAATGAATCATTCATTTCTATTTGCTCAGTTCTGATTTTTAATGATTTATTTATTTCATTAGCTTTTTTAAATTTCTTTTTGTATATGTCCAATTGAGTTTTTAAATGAGTTGTTTTACTCTATGGAATGTTTCCATTTCACTATTTGTTTTTAGCTGAGTTATTTTCTTTTTCCAATTCACAAATCCTACTTTCTTGGAAATTCTTTATCTTTTCAATTCACAAAATCTTTTTTCCTAGGAGTTCTTTACCTTTTCCAATTCACATTTCAAGAAGTTCTTTTCTTTTTCCAGTTTATCAAATTTTTCTTTATATGCCTTTTCCGTACTCTCTTGCAGAACTTCTCTTTCCTTTCCCCATTTTTCATTTAGCTCTCTTTTAAGATCTTTCATAATTTCTTCTAGGAGAGCCTTGTGTGATGGGGATCAGGTTACATCTCCCTGTGGGGTTTTGTCTAGACACTGTCTGCTAATAATCTCCTTGGGATTGAAAACCTGCTCTCTTTCTGTATAGAAGCTATTAATCATTAGTATATGCTTGGTTTTTTCCTCATTTTAAAAAGCCTTTAGGGTCTGCCTTCAGGGGAATGCAATTACTAGCTTCCTCTGAAGAGCAGGGATAGATATATGGACAGCAGTTTCCTGCTAACAGACTGCTAAGAGCAGCCAAGCTGTGGAAGTGCTCTGGGAATAGCCCCACACCAGAAGTGTCTCTGCCTTGGGAATAGTTTCATTGTGTGGAACAGCAGCTACCCTGGGAAGAACCCGACACTGGAAGTGTTTCTGCCCTGGGAAGCACAGCAGCTCAGAAGTTCTATTGCCCCAGACAGAACCCTCCTGCTATGCAAATTTGTGGCTGCCCTGTGCAGAGCCCCTTCCCCTGTTTTTGCAGATTATAGGATGACACAGGCAGAGACCCCCTGGTGTGCAGAAGTGTGACTGCCCCGAGCAAAAGTTCTGTGCTGTAGAATGCAGCTGCACAGCTGGTCTGTGGTCCATGATGAGTCACTTCCATGAGCTCTGTGGGTGTAACCAAATCCTATCATATTCTGGCATTTTTTGGAGTACACTCTACCTTTGTCTTTAACTTCTCTGATAATCTACTGCTTTGCCAATAAAGCAGAGCGGCCAACCTGTGGTAGAGTCCTCCCTGCAAATTTTTCATCCAGGAAGACCACTCACACCCTGGTCTGCTCAGTATGCTAGCCTCTAGTTTTATCTCCCTGCCTATGTTGGCCTGCTCCCACCAATCAGGACAAACCTTTTCTGGCAATCTTCCAGATTATCTTTGGCTGGAAGTTGTTATACTTCCAATATTCATGGATTTTATCAAGACAAGCACTATTTTTTAGGCTGAATTTCGTAATCAGCAGTGAGGGTATGAGAGGAACTTAAAATGCCACATGTGTCTTCTCCACCATCTTGGCTGTGCCCCCCATAGTTTTTATGGAAAAAAAGAAGAACAAATTTCACACCCTGAGGACACTAAAGCAGATCATCTCCAGATGAAGCCCCAGTGAGTGACATGAATTGGTCCTCAATTTGCAAGACTATCTTGGAAGAATTCAAAAAAGATCTTAAAGGAAAATTAAAGAAAAATGAGGAAAGAAAATAAAAACTTTGCAAGAGGGTTTGGAAAAGTCAACACAAAAATTATCTGAAGAAAATTCCTTGCAAAATAGATTTAGAGAAATGGCGAAAGAATAAAATTCCATACAAAATAGATTTGACAAAATAGAAAAAGAAAACAACTCCCTGAAAAAACAGAATTTGTGAAATAGAAAAAAAAAATACATGGAACAAAATAACTCATTTAAAAATTAAATTAGCCAAATACAAAATAAGATAAAAAAGTAACTGAAGAAAATAATTCACTAAAAATTACAACTGAACAAATGGATATGAATGACTCAATGAGACATCAATAATCATTCAAACAACACTAAAAAATAATGAAAAAATAGAAGAAAATGTAAAATATCTCATTGGAAAAAGCAACTGTCCTGGAAAATAGATCCAGGAGAGACAATCTAAGGATTATCAGACTTCCTGAAAACCACGATTGACAAAAAGACCCTAGACATTGTATTTCAGGAAATCATCAAGGAAAATTGCCCTGATATCCTGGAATCAAAAGGTAAAATAGACATTGAAAGAATTCACCAATCACCTCCTGAAAGAGACCCCAAAATGGAAACTCCAAGGAATATTGTAGCTAAATATTAGAATTATTGGACCAAGGAAAAATACTGCATGCTGTCAGAAAGAAACAATCCAAATATCAAGGATCCACAATCAGCATTACCCAAGAATTAGCAGCTTCTTCCTTAAAGGATCAAACGGTCTGGAATCTGATAGGCAAAGGAACTTGAATTGTAGCAAAGAATCAATTATCCAACTAAATTTGAGCATTATCTTTCAGGGAAGAAAATGGACATTAAATTATACAGATGAATTTCATATATTTCTGATGAAAAGACCAAAGTTGAACAAAAAACTTGATATCCAAACATAAAACTCAAGTAAAGCATAAAAAGGTAAAAAAGGAAAGAACTCTTGAGAACTGTATTTTGTTTTGGGTACTCTTAGAGAGTGCAGGTAAATTTTAATTTTATTGTGATAATGTAAAAAAGAAACTAGAAATGGAAGAGTGATTGTACTGGAAAAAGTGAGAAATGTAAATAAAATGAGGGAAATTACATCTCATTAAGAGGTAAAGAAGTATAATTGAGAGAAGGAAGAGAGAGAGATGAACATTGTATGAATCTTAATCTCATCAGATTTTACTCAAAGAGAGAATATTAGACATATTTGGTTTCACAGAGAAACTTGTCTCATCTTATAAGGAAGTGGAGAGTAAAGAGAAAAGGAAAAGGGGAGGCTAATTGAAGGGGAAACAGAAGTAGTTTGGGAAAGATATAAGAAAGGTGGAGGGACTGCAAAAGAGGAGGGCTGTTTGAGAGAGATGGTTATCAGAAGCAAAATATTGGGGAGGACAGAAAGGGGAAAAGGAAAAGGAAAAGTGAGACTTCTGAAGTTGGAGCCAAGATGGCAGAGATGACACACGGTTCTCTCTGACCTTCTCTACAACATTCACACTAATTACAAAATCCAGTCCCTGTCAGCTCTGGACTGGCAGAACCCACAAATATTGGAAGTGAAACAAATTATCAGCAGAAGATAATTTCAAAGAATGCCAGAAAAAGGTCTGTTTCAATTGGAAATGGAAGGGAGGCAGCCAATGCATCTAGCTGAGTAAAAACGCGAGTACAGACAGTGCAGATCCCCAATGTGGTGTAGTCGCCATGTGATGGTGCAGACTCCATGTGGCAGAGAACTGATGTGCAGGAATTTACAGAAATCCACAGCAGTGTTGGCCACTCTGCCTGGTTACAAGCCATTAGATCAGCAGAGAAGTTATAAAACATCCAACACAAACACAAAAGATCAATAGTGAACCCCAAAATGTCAAAATTTCATAGGACATTGTCATGCCCACCCAGAACCAGGAGTGAATCAGCATTGACCCAGAGCAGCTGTGGATCATTTGGAAAACCTCCCCTGCCCTAAAGGCAGAGCTTAAATTTTTAAAAAAAATGAGTAAAAATGTAAAGAGGACTCTGACAATAGACAACTTTTATAGTGAAAGAGAAAAATAGATTTCAAACCTTGAGGAAACTAAAGGCAGATTGTCTCCAAATGAAGCTCCAAAAGGTGATATAACCTGCTCCTCATCTCAAAAAGCTCTCTTAGAAGAAATTACAAAGGATCTTAAAAGAGAGCTAGAAGAAAAATGGGAAAAAATAAATCAAAAATTTGCAAGAGGGTTTGGAAAAAGCAACACAGAAACTATCTGAAGAAAATTCACTACAAAATAGACTTAGTGAAATGGAAAATATATATATATATAACTAATTAAAAGATAGATTTGATAAAATGAAAAAAGAAAGCAACTCCCAGAAAAACAGAGTTAATGAAACAGAAAAAGAAAATAACTCCATAAAAAAACAGAATTTGTGAAATGGAAAATAATTCCATAGAACAAAACAACTCATTTAAAAATTCAATTGGACAAATACCAACAGAAGTAAAAACAAAAAATGAATGAATAAAAAATAATTCATTATAAATCAGAATTGAATATATGGAAATGAATGACTACATGAGACAATAAGAATCAGTCAAGCAAAACCAAAAAAATGAAAAAAAATTAAAATAACTAAGTGGGAAAACAACCAACCTGGAAAATAGATCTAGAAGAGGCAATCTAAGGATTATTGGACTCCTTATAAATACATGATGATAAAAAAAAAATCCTAGACACTATCTTTCAGGAAATCATCAAAGAACTCTGTCTGGATATCATAAAAACAGAAGGTAAAATGTCCATTGAAAGAATTCACCAAAAGCCTCCTGAAAGAGACCCCAAAATTAAAACCCCAAGGTATATTATAGTTAAATTTTAGAAGTATCGGATCAAGGAAAAAATATTACAAGCATCCAGAAATAAACAATTTAAATACAGAGGAGCCACAATAAGAATCACTCAGGATCTAGCTGCTTCGATATTAAAGGATCAAAGGGACTGGAATTTGATATTCCAAAAGGCAAAGGAACTTGGAATGCAGCCAACAATAATTACCCTGCTAAACTGAGTATTTTCTTTCAGAGAAGAAGATGGACAGTCAATGAAACAGGTGAATTCCATTTTTTTAATTTTCTTTTTTTCTATTATAGCTTTTTATTTACAAGATATATGCATAGGTAATTTTTCAGCATTGACAATTGCAAATCCTTTTGTTGCAACTTTTTCCCTCTTTCCCCCCACCCCTTCTCCCAGATGGCAGATTGACCAATATATATTAACTATGTTAAAATATAAATTAAATACAATATATGTATACATGTCCAAACAGTTATTTTGCTGTATAAAAAGAGTCAGACTTTGAAATAGTGTACAATTAGCCTGTGAAGAAAATCAAAAATGCAGGCAGACAAAAATAGAGGGATTGGGAATTCTATGTAGTAGTTCATAGTCATCTCCCAGAGTTCTTTCTGTGGATATAGCAGGTTCAATTCATTACTGCTCTGTTGGAACTGATTTGGTTCATCTTCATTGTTGAAGAGGGCCACATCCATCAGAATTGATCATCATATAGTATTGTTGTTGAAGTACATAATGATCTTCTGGTCCTCATCATCAGTTCAAATAAGTCTCTCCAGGACTTGTTTGTACAAAACCTTTTCAATTTGATATAATCAATTTTTTCTATTTTATCATCAATAATGATCTCTAGTTCTTCTTTGGTCATGAATTCCTTCCTCTTCCACAGGTCTGAGTGGTAAAATATCCTATGCTCTTCCAATTTATTTATAATCTCATTTTTTATACCTAGATCATGAACCCATTTTGACCTTATCTTGGTGTACTGTGTTAAGTGTGGGTTAATGCCTAGTTTCTGCCATACTAATTTCCAATTTTCCCAACAATTTTTGTCAAACAATGAGTTCTTATCCCAAAAGCTGGGGTCTTTAGGTTTGTCAAACACTAGATTATTAGAGTTATTGGCTGTTTTGTCCTTTGAACCTAACCTATTCCACTGATCAACTAGTCTATTTCTTAGCCAATACCAAATGATTTTGGCAACCACTGCTTCATAATAAAATTTTAGATCTGGTACAGCTAGGCCACCTTCATTTGATTTTTTTTCATTAATTCCCTTGAAATTCTTGACCTACATAAATTACATAAGCATATAGCAATATAACACAGGCTAGTAGTGATGTAACAAATAACATGAATCAACGTGATGAATTACATATGCCCATAAGTCCTAGAAATAGTAGAAAAGGAATCTATTTTCCATTAGTTCATGTGCCAGGGATCCAATAATTCCTGGAAGTTTTGAAGTCCTGCAATAGTGTCATCTTCTGTTAGGGAATTCAATGATTCCTGCAGATTTTGTTCTTGGGTCTTCTCCTTTATTTCGAGGTTTTTCCCATTTTCTGTCTCTCTGAGCCAGGTGGTGTTAGCACCCATCTGATTCCTACTCCATCTGTAGAGATATAAGCAAAGCCTTTCTCCCAAGCAGTTAACCTATCTAATTCCCATCTATTTACCACTTTCTAAATCTCTCCTCATCATCTGGCAATTATACTGGAGCTGTTTGCACTGGACACTGCCCCGTTGGTTTAAAAAGTCTGTATTCTTGCCAATTGTAATCTCTTTTTGCTATCTGATTGCTTTTTGGCTGAATCTCTTTCTGCCAAGTGATTGCTTTTTGGCTCATTGATCATATCAAAGTCCTGACCTTCTAAAGACTTTCTGGGTGTAAACTCAGCTGCCATCATGCCCCACCTATTTTTTGTATGATATCTTGGAGCTGGGCTCCGCCTCTCATTTCCCTGGATCAATTTATATTCTGAGGCCCAATAGAAGCCTCAGTTGCATTTTGGACATGGGGTTTTGGGTTTTCTCTTGCCCTGTCTCCATTTCTACAATGGGCTCTCAAATGTCCGAGTTTTCCACACTGGAAACATCAACGATTTTCTCTAGAAGTCCCTTGCCAAGAGGGACCCTCTCTTTCCATGTTCATCATAGTCTGGGTATAATAAGCATTTGTGCCTACTGTGGCACAGTGTCTTATGCTCTCCTCTAAAGGAGCATCTTTGTGTAGTCCCCATATAATTCTTTTGCGAACCTCATTAGCATTTTCCTTAGTCAGATATCTGGTCATTATTTATGTAGCTGCATTTTCTCCAATGGTTCTTGTGACAGCTGCTTGCAAATGTCCCAAAAAATTTGCAAAAAGTTCATTGGGACCTTGCTCTATTTTTATGAAGGCTTTACCTCCATCTTTCTGTCCGAGGAGAGAACCCCAAGCTTTTATTTCAGCCTTAGAAATTTGTTCATACAATGTTATGGGATAATTAATCTGTTCTGAATTCTCTCCATACTGACCTTCACCTGCTAGTTCGTCAAAAGTGATTTGTTTGTTAATCCCAGTTTGCCTATTGTGTTGGGCTTGAATCCTACATAATTCATGATATTCCAAAAGCCATAACAAGTTTTGTCCAGGTTCTAAACATGTTCTTGCTATGGATTTTCAATCACTCGGGGTTAAGATTTCGTAAGACAAATTATCTAAAAGGCCTCATTTCCAAAATATATAGAGAATTAACTCTAATTTATAAAAAATCAAGCCATTCTCCAATTGAAAAATGGTCAAAGGATATGAACAGACAATTCTCAGATGAAGAAATTGAAACTATTTCTAGTCATATGAAAAGATGCTCCAAGTCATTATTAATCAGAGAAATGCAAATTAAGACAACTCTAAGATACCACTACACACCTGTCAGATTGGCTAAGATGACAGGAAAAAATAATGATGATTGTTGGAGGGGATGCGGGAAAACTGGGACATTGATGCATTGCTGGTGAAGTTGTGAACGAATCCAACCATTTTGGAGAGTAGTTTGGAACTATGCTCAAAAAGTTATCAAACTGTGCATACCCTTTATCCAGCAGTGTTACTACTGGGATTATATCCCAAAGAGATTATAAAGAAGGGAAAGGGACCTGTATGTGCACGAATGTTTGTGGCAGCCCTTTTTGTAGTGGCTAGAAACTGGAAACTGAACGGATGTCCATCAGTTGGAGAATGGCTGAATAAATTGTGGTATATGAAAATTATGGAATATTACTGTTCTGTAAGAAATGACCAACAGGATGATTTCAGAAAGGCCTGGAGAGACTTACACGAACTGATGCTGAGTGAAATGAGCAGGACCAGGAGATCATTATATACTTCAACAACAATACTATATGATGACCAGTTCTGATGGACCAGGCCATCCTCAGCAACGAGATCAACCAAATCATTTCCAATGGAGCAGTAATGAACTGAACCAGCTATGCCCAGAGAAAGAACTCTGGGAGATGACTAAAAACCATTACATTGAATTCCCAATCCCTATATTTATGCCCACATGCATTTTTGATTTCCTTCACAAGCTAATTGTACAATATTTCAGAGTCTGATTCTTTTTGTACAGCAAAATAACGTTTTGGTCATGTATACTTATTGTGTATCTAATTTAAATTTTAATGTATTTAACATCTACTGGTCATCCTGCCATCTGGGGGAGGTGGTGGGGGGTAAGAGGTGAAAAATTGGAACAAGCGGTTTGGCAATTGTTAATGCTGTAAAGTTACCCATGCATATATCCTTTAAATAAAAGGCTATTAAATAAAAAAAAGACAAATTATCTAGTAACATCTTAACATAAGATGATGTAGTCCCATAAAGAGTGCAACATTTTTTCAAATCCTTAATTTTTTTCCAGATCAAAAGGAGTGTATCTTCTTCTTTTTTGACCTGAAGAGTCAATTTCTTCAATCACAAGGTATGCGTTTATAAAATCAGATACATCCTGTCTTTCATTTTTTTGCCTTAACTAATGCCTTTTCTAATCTTGTCACAAACTGCTTCATAGGTAGTGCTGAATATGTTTCTGCCTCTCCCCCTCCTCCTTCTCCCTCCAACCATGAAGGGTTAATTGAGAGAGGTAGGTCAGGGGATTGGAAATGATCTCATTTCTCCTGTTGTGAATTCTTATCTGATTCTTCATCCTTCATCCTTTTCACCTAGTTTAGTTAGCACCTCCCCCTCCTGCTCTTTCTTCTTTTTCCTTATTCTAGCACTTATACAATTTCTTAAAGCCAGTTGTATTAAATTATGTGTATTAAATGTGTCTTTGGAAATTGAGTCAGATCCATTTTTATTGTAGAATTGACATAATTGCTCTCCTATTAATTTCCATTCCTCTATATCCAATCCTTTTTCCATAGATAACCAAGGAGATATGTACTGTCCAGTTTCTAAAAGTTCAGTGATCTGCTCCCAAATTATAGTCAAACCTTGGCTTTTCATAACCCTCACAATGCTCTCTAAACATTTTCCTTGAAGAGAAGGCTATTTTCTAAACATCTGTCCCATTTCAGGTGAAATATTACTTTAGCTCTTGTCAAAGTTTCCTTGTTGTATTGACCCTAATTTCTGGGTCAAGGATACTTTTCCACTGAAATCATGCTCAGAGGCTTTTCCACTGAAATCAGAATCGTGTCTATCCCATGTTCGGGCACCAAAATGTAATGTTCTCTTCTCTAAAATATAATCATTCTCTGGGAGCAGGTTTCTTGGGGAGCGTCTGGAGGCAGCCTTCCTTTCAGTTCAGTGTAATAATCACCTCAAATGCAGCCAGCTGTTAAAGTCTAAATCTTTTAAGTTTCCAGATCTTGCTTTCAGTGTTCTCCACAGGACAGCCTGCCACCTCTTCTCTGTCTTCCTTCATTCTTCCCAACTGAATCCTGGCTTCTCAATCTCCCAGAGTGCTCTTTGGCCCTAAGAGCTTCTTGCTTATATTCTGCACACTGAGTATACTTCAATCATTACATCTCTAGGAAACCATTATTTGTTGTAGGATTAAATCAATGCTAAATTAGATTTAACCATTGTCTCCTCAATTCCACTGACTTAGCACCTCGTAAGAATTCTAACAGGATATGTATTAAATTATAGCCTGTTGGGCATAGATCATATCTTTTGAACATTTATTAATTGGGGCATATTTCTATATTGGACTCAGTTACCTCTATGTTTGAGAAATGAGCCCTTATCAATTCACTTGTTTTGAAATTCTTTTTACAATTACAATTGCAATTGTATTTCCCCCCATTTATTCTCTCTCTCCTTTTATCCTGTCCCTCCTTAAAAGTGTTTTGGCACTGACCACTACTTCCTCCAATATGTCCTCTCTTTTATCACCCTCTCCCTTCCCTTCCCTTATCACATACCCCTCACATTTTCTTGCAGGGTAAGATAGATTTCTATAACCCTATAAAGTATGTATGCTATTTTCTCTTTGAACTAATTCTGATGAGATCAAGGTTCACTCACTCACCCTTTGTTTCCTCTCTTCCCTTTCACTATAAAAAAAGATTTTTCTTGCCTCTTTTTAATGGTAAATAATTTGCACTTCAGCCATATTTTGTTTAACATTTTTATGAATATTATTTAATTTTTATTAATATTATTAGATGATAATTTCTGAAAAGAGAGGGTGACACAAAGCTGAAGTAGACAGGTATTCTATTGTATGAAACATTCAGGATCCCAAAAAATGATGACAGGGTAGAACACTGCACCAAATATAATCAAATGATATGTAAAAGAGTTAAATGTAAAATTTATCCTTGTATTCTAAATAATCAATTTCATTTATACAAATTGTTAGAAGTACTGTAATGGTTCTGTTTTTTCTGAATTATCTCTTACCAATATATTCTTGGTGATATGAAAAATTTTATGGAACACCACAGACATTTAGACTGATCTCAGGTGTTGATGTTTTAGCAAAGTCTTAGTTTACCTGAAATTACTCTAATTTCATATGTGCTCCACTCCATGAATTAACACTGAAATTAGTAGCCCAATTTTCAGTAAGAAATTGTCAGAGAATACCAATTTTTAAAAACTTGTATCCTGAGAATATACTGCCTCTAGCATTGTACAACACTAAAATTGTTCCTGGTTAATAATGATGGGAGTGACCTATTTTGCATCCCCTTCCTCCAATCTGAACCTTTCCTGGCTTCTTTCTATGGAAAGTACTGCTTTTCTTCCAATCAGGCAGGTTGAAAATATAGGTGTCATCTTTATCTGTCCCTCACATACATTTCACTTCAAAATACTTGCCAAGGTTATATAAAAGTTCTACCACTCTAAAGTCATACCTATCTTTCCTTTATTCCTCACTCACGTGGGCACTACCCTCATCATCAATTATTTAGACTAGAATAATATACTTTGTAATCTATCTCCTTATCTCCTTTCCCTATTTTTCACACAGAGATACCAAAATAATATTACTAAGGCACAAATCTCACTGTCACTATGCTGTTGAAAGATCTTTTTTGGCTTTCTACTTACTCCAGAATCAAACAAAAATTTATTTAATAATTTCCCAACCTTATTCCAACATGCTTTTCTTGCTTTACTTCTTGTTACTACCATCCACACACCATTTTCCAGTCAAATTGGTCTAGTAGTTGCTGCTTTACCTTCACATACTGTAATGGGCCAGAACTTTGGAGAAATATACTTGAGCAAGGATTGTTACAACAAGGTGTTAACTCAATGGAACTGATAAGACAATGGTTATCTAGTTTAGTATGGTGAATAATAGTTCTCTAGTTCAGTGTGATTGATTTAATCTTACTACAAATAATGGTTCCCTAGTGATATAATAATTGGCTTATGCACAATATGATGGATGGATTTAATTGTAATGGAGTATTTAAGAGGTCAGAGTCAGACCTAGAGGACGACCTGAACAGACTTGAAGACAAAGACTCTTTTGAACGCTGATATGTTTTCCTTCACTTCTCCACTGAGACCAAAGTCCATCTGAAGGTCCCCCCAGAAAAGTAGCCCGGTTCCAGGTAAAGGTGATAGACTGAGAAGAAGATAATAAAGACTTTGGACTTTATTCCTCACTATTCTTGTGGTGATTATTTGGCTGAAACCAAGGCTCTGAAGGTCCTCCAGAAAGCTACCCCAGAACATTACAATATACCATTTATACTGCCTTTATACTGTGTGCACTCCTTGCTCATTTCCCCCTTTCATATTGTTTTAAACATCAATGTGGGTACCACATTTTCTGGGAGACCTTACCTGACCTCCCCTGCCAAATGTTACTCTCTCCCCTTAAATATTCCTGAAGAACCTTTTCCCCTCATCTCCTTTAGAAGAATGTCAACTCCTTAAGGAACTTTTGGTTTCCTAAAGAATGCTCTTTTTTTGTTTTGTTTTGTTTTGTTTTCTTGTTTATACTAAATGCCACTTTGATGAGATGACAGATATATATTACTCCCAGTAAATTATATATATATATATATATATATATATATTCCCATGCCATTCATGTACTAGAGACCTAATTAAAACTCTCTTTCCTTTTTGAAGAGGACTAATGACATCATGGGATAATCTCTTTGGTTTTTAACTTGCAAAAAAGTGGAAGGGACTGAGAGTAGCAAGATTTACTGAGATCCAGCTGTAGCTAAAAAAATAATGAACTAATCCCTGAGCTTCTTTTCTGGGAGAAAAAAAAATACTTATTTATGGTGAGGTGGTAGATTGAAGAATGTTCTATTAAATGATGAAAAGCTTTGCAGTCTTAATCTGCAAGGAAAACAGGAGATTAGACAGTATGGAGAAACTCTGTGATCCAGCAACCCTAGCTTCTTGGCTATTTCAAAAACAATATACTCCATCTCTGGACTAGGGCATTTACTCTGTTCCCCATGCCTGGACCATTCTGCTTTCTCATCTCCACCTCCCAACTTCCCTGGTTTCTTTCAAGTACCAACAAAAATCAAATTTCAAAATCAAAAAGCCATTCCCAGCTTCTCTTAATTCTTGTTTTCTCTCACTTAATTATTCTCTATTTATATTGTGCATAGTTTGTTTTTACTTATCAGTTTGCTTCCTCCATTAGATTATAAGCCTCTTAACAGCAGGAAATGTCTTTTGTTTCTTTTTACATCCCTAATACTTAATGTTTGGAACAATGAACATACTTAATAAATGTTTATTTACATATTGACTGATGGAAGGGTAGTAAACTATTTCTATAAATGTAGTCAACAAATCAAGCTATTAAAGTACCAATAGTCTCTGAGAGTTTGTGTCTCTAATTGTATTTGGTATCAGTTTCTTAACAGTTCTTTCCAAAATCAAAGAATAGGTAGGATTATATAGGGGGATGAGCTCTAGACTTGAATTCATGAAGACCTGCATTCAACTCCTGCCTCAGACACTTACTAATTATATGATCATGGACAAACTGCTTGACCTCTCAAGGTCTCAGTTTCTTTATTTGTATAAGAGATCCTTTCCAGATCTAAATCTATGATCCTATGAATAATAGCATTAAATGGAATGTTTGTTCCAACAAGCTTCAGCTTAAACCTATACTTATTAGAAGAATCCTAAATTAAGTTGCATAGAATTTTATTATTTTTAATTGTCTTTTTCATTACTTAAAATTATTTGAAAATCTTTGTTCTGAAATGATACTTCCCTTTTCCCCCCACCCCTTACCCCAGAATGAATCATGAAATCTCTGTTCAAGTTGAGAGAAGAATTTGTAAATTTTTTTTTGGAAGTCACCAACTATTCAAATAAAATCACAGCCATTAGCTATGGTCTCATGTCAATTCATTGCCTCCCACACCTAGGGGAGTAGATTTTCATTGTTCCTATGCTATTAAGCACTTTATAAGTGATAGCTATTATTATCCCCTGATCTACTTGAAAGTGTCATCTCCCTCACAGATTCTCTCAAGTTCTCTCTCTAGATCTCTTCTTTGATCCTTCAAACCCTATCTTGTATTAAGTTTACTACTGTTTATCTGTAATGAGAAGAAAATCTTGTAGACTTGGATTTTTAAAAGCAGAGCATATCTTTTTAAAAATCTTTGTATCCCAAGGCCTTAAAAGAGACAAAGAAGTTTCTTATTTTAGCTTTTCTTGCTGAATTGACCTCATGTGGTGTTTTTATTATTTTTATAAGATATAATTTATGATTTATTTCTGGCTATCCCTCCCCAGCTGCACTAAAAAAAAAAAAAAAATATTTGCATTGTCATTGTCTCTGTCTCTCTGTCTCTCTCTCCATTTTACAAATGAGATAATTTCAGTGAGTCTGAAATTATCTTTTAAAATGTGAATTCCTACCTTTGGAGATGGTGGGCTCTTCAGAATATCTGAATAATTTTTCTCCCTATAGCCCAACCAGAGTTCTTTGGAAAGGAATATGTAGGTTAGCTTTGAATTTAGTTTTTTCCCTTAAAATACAAAATCTCTTAGAGGAGTATGAATAAAAAGGATTTCCATTTTAGCTGGGAGCATTTTTTCCCTATTCAATCCAGCTCATTTCCCACATTTTCTCAAAATTAATTAGTTGAAGAGAACTTGATCTATGAGGGGGGAAATACTAACAATTTGAGCCATTCAAAAGAAACAAATATGTAATCAATTCTCCATTCCAGAAGGTCTTTGGAAGAGAATGGATTACTACTTTTTAGAGATATTGATCAGATTCTTGCTCAGGTATGATTTGGGCAAGATGGCTTCTGAGGTTCCTTCCAGGTTTTACATTCTCTGATATCGCTATGCTAGCAATAGAATTCATTCATTCTGAACATTATTTGATATATTTTCATCTATACAGCTTTTCTGATTGTTCTGTGCTGGCTTGGATAAATAGATTTATTTGCTATCTTCTCTGAGTGTTCTTTTTTGTAATTGGCACTTGATGTAAAAGGAATCAAGCCTTGTATATATAACTTGGCTCACTTCTTCCCCATCACAAGATAGCTCTGTGTAACTCAGCATAAACCTAAAGTTTATTTCCCATAAGTCAGATTTATTTCCCACAGGGGAAGAGAGAGAGATATAACCTTCAGCTATGACCTACTCTCTGAGAAGGGCAAAAGTAGGCGTCATCATGGCTCCAAATTCCTGTCCTCCTGTTAAGTAAGAATCAAAATATCCTTTGGAAAGAGGTATGCAAAAATAATCTGAAGATACATTTTATTCCTAGTGAATCTGGGTTTTGAACAGAGTGTGTAAATTATTTTAAATACTTTTTCTAAGCTTTAAATCTATGATCCTGTGAGATCATCAAATCCTTAGCTATATAATCCTCCCTTTTGTAAATCAAGTAAATCTGGGAATTCATAGGGATAGAAGAGATTATTTTTTCTAGTACTTGATGAAAAAATCTCTTGATTAAAATGAGACATTGACTATACTGGACAAGCATTTTTTTTTCTTTATAGTGACAATGAAAAAAATCTATTTTATAAGAAAATGGGGTCTAGCAGAACAATATCACATATATCTTCAAGGGATTAAAATAATTTCCTATAGCCCAGCAAATTGATAAATTACTTAGTTCCCACTATAGCCTTAATATATCATAAAACTAATTGCTGACCATTGGAAAGTAATGAGAAATGTTGGTTTATGTTATAATGCCTAACATGACAACATCTAGCTAAATTTGACTTTGATGTGTTGGCTGCATCAACACTGCTCTGTGGAAAGAAATATGTTTCCATAAATAATGCCCAGAGAACAAAATAAGACTCATGTAGGGATAGAGTTGAAACTAAGTGCCAAATGTAATTATTTTCTATGAACTCTATATCTGCATAGAAACTCATCATTTTGTAAATGTTATTCTGCAGAAAGGGTGGCCTGTCAGGTGAAGGATTTCCTTCCCTGGGGATCTTTAAGTCTTTTACTAAATAACTGAGAATAATTTCAACAAAGGTAGTCTGCATGTAGTTTGCCTTCCCTATTCCTAATAGAAAGACAAAGAGGTTTTTGCAGATGTATAGGAGGAGGGAAGGTATAGGGAAAGAAAAATAAAAAGTTTTTTTTTTCCCACCTTTGCAAGTTCTAAGTTGGAATTGGTATAATGGGGTACAGCTGCAGAAGGGACTGGTCACCTGAGGTAAGCCGGACCAGGATTTAAAGCAGATGTCAAAACTGGGGGCACCACAGAACAAACCAGTTTGCAAATAGTATAAGTGGAAATAAGAGCAAGAGAAGTAGGCGATCTTAGACATGCTTATGCCTTCTTTGAAGGCATTCTCTGACATCTTCAGCACCTCCCATTATTTGACTATCGTCAGGCTATACCAGTGCTTTTCCTTTTTGGTGCAAAAGTTTGGAAGGAGCTCATTTCCTAGACATCTTGTCACTTCTCACTTGGCTGAATTCAACTTAGACTTTTTTGGCTTTCCCATCATATTTCCATAACTTGGTACCTCCCTCTCCTCCCACCCTTTTTAGCTTTCTTTTAGGTGTTGTCTTCTTCCATTAAATTGTAAACTTCTTGAGGGTAAAGCTTGTCTTTGTTTTTCATATTTACATCCAAACATTTAGCACAGTGTCAAGGACATAGTGATATTTAATATATGTTTATTGGAATCACTATTAATTCAGAAGCATGTGCCAATATTAATATTGTTTTGCTGTTTTGCCAATTCTTTCTGATCTGATTAAACCTTTTATTGTACCTATGATATTTGCCTTGCAATTGAATTCCTAACCCTGAAATGAACCAAGAATGAACCAAGATAGAAAATTCATCATTCAATATTTTCGGTGTCCCTATCATTTGAACATGTAGTGTCAACAAGCAGTCAAGTTGGTCTCAGAAGAGTGGACACTGACATAAGCACTAAGAAAAGGAAGACCCCTGTGGCCTTTGTTCATTATACTTAGAACTAATTGAATGTGACACTGCTGTCAGTGCCCAATGGTCATTGCATTATTCTTTCCTAGGGAAATCTTGCAGAACCAAAGGGTAGAATTGTTTGGAAGCATTTGCTTTCTGGAAACAGTGCAGAGGTATCTCTATGCAGCTTCCATAGAAAGAGCCCAGTACTTTAAGGGTCTCTAGTATTCCTTCTACCTTCTGTGGGGCTCCCAGGGTCCTAACTTCAGGGACAGGTGGCAATAAATGGTACAAAGAGATTGTACTGATCCATAATAAGGATCATTAACAATACAGGTATAACAATACATATTACTGTAATTTTCATGTATAAGATCCTGCTTATACTTATGTTTACCTCTTTGCAGCCAGAAACTGAATGAGAATGCTAAAGACATTGTATCACTCATATGCAATGAATGATTTAGATCTAGGACTTGGTCTGTCTGGGAGGTGAGAGTTGGATGTGAAGCCTGGCATATTCATTGCTCATGCTTTCAAATTCAGTCATTCCTTCCTGTAGAGCTGGTCCATTGTTGTTTTTATTTTTGTTTGTTTGTTTTATTTTGTTTCTTAGATGATTTGCATTCCTTCTTCAGTGTTACTTATGTCCTGCTTCCCTAGGTGGCAATGGCCAACAGTGTTTTTTTTTGTTTGTTTGTTTGTTTTGGATTAGGCTTGAGTTCAAATCCTTTCACAGACACTGGATATAAGATTCTGAAGTCACTCATTTTTATAGCCTCAGTTTGTTCATCTATCAAAAGATCTATCAAATCATCTATCAAATAATCATGATAGCAAATGCTGTTGTGAGGATCAGATGAAATAATATTTATAGCATTTTTCAAACCTTAAATTTTATTTGTTATTATCATTACTTCCCTCAGGTCATCCCTGAAATTTTTAATTTCCTGGAAACCGCAATCAATGCCTTCTATTTGCTATTTATTTTTTGCATATGCAGTCAGAAACCACAGGCTACTCACAACCGAGGAATTTTCTCTTGGTCTCTTAGTATTTATTTTGAAATTTATCTCAATATATGTCCTTAAGATGTAAAAAGTTTGACTTTCCTTTTCCTTTTGCAAGAGATGAGTTAATTAGAAGATTTAAAATTCTGCTAACATCCACACCTGTATTTCTGTTTATTGAATAGTGTTTCCCTGCATATAAACAAATTTAAAAAAAAAATAAAAAGATCAGGGCAAATTCTTTACCATTAAAATAGAATGTTCTCATTACTTCTCCTCCCTCCACATACTGAATGCATCTGATATTTTACCATTAGATCTGTTCATATAATGATGGACTCTGGTAAATCAGTTGAAGACTTGCATCTCCATCCCCATCTAGTCCACCATTTAAATTTATATTGCCATTAAAAAGCATAATAATAATAGAAATAAGAAGCAACATTTCTATATGATTTTATATATATTATCTCATTTGTCCTTGTTTCATATGAATGAAAGACTCAGACTTTTCAGGGATAGATAGCAAGATTTCTTGAGACAGTTGCTTCTTTGCTAGGACTGAGTAAAATAGCAGTTCATAAATATACTCTTCCTTAAATCCACCCCTGAATTATTTTTTATCCCCTTCAGTGCTTATATATATATAAAGAAATATATATATATATATATATGTATATATACATATATATATATATCATTACCAATTAACTCAAATTCCTGGTTAAACATTCCATGCCAAACTGCTGCTCATTAGAAGAGTTTATGTAGATATTATAAATGACCTCATGAATTTTTCATTTCAGTGAGATCTAATTCTGGATGGTGTGGGTACAAGGACTTTATTTCAAATGAGAGACCCAAAGGCCAAAACAATGTTTCCAATGATTGCCTTTTGTCTTTTACCAACAGTGACAGTAAACTCCCTTTTACCCAAGTTAGCAAATAAAAATGTTTTGAGGATTCACTATATATAAAGCATTAGTGGAAAATTCATCTCAACAAGTCAAAATCAACTAACACATGTTAAGCCTTTTGTTAGGTGCAAAAAAATAGTAACTTCCTTCAGAGAGAAGATGGTTTCATTTATTGTTCTTGTACCAGCAACTTAGGGCAATACCTAGCACAGTTAAAGTAAGGAAGGACTTTTTAAAGTCTCAGCAAAAGTCCAACCTTTAGAAACCTTTCCAGATCATCTTTAGTTTAAGTGTCTTTGTGATTATCTCAAATTTATCAAGTATATATTTCTTCTTGAAAGTTTTATTCATATATTTTTCTTTTTATATTATAAACATTTACAGATTATTGATAATGATATAAAACAATTAAGCAAAACTAAGAATAGAAAATCTCTTTGGAAATGTGTATAACATTCCACATCTGTGGTACTTCCCACTTCCCTCAACCTTTCTATTTTAATTTCTTTAATAAACAGAGATCTATTTTCTCTTCTTGTCCATCCCCTTCATCTCACTGAAAAAAAAAAAGAGTTACTTTTAGCATATATGCTAAATTTGGTATAATATTTTTTTGTTTTATGAATATAATGTGCATATATGTATACATACACATGTATATATGTATATATATATATATATAAAATATATATGTACATGTATAATGTATATGTATTATATCCATCACATTTCTGTCAGGAAGTATATTGTATGTTTTATCACTAGTCCCTCAAAATCATGAAGTGTAGTGTTCTGGTTAGTTTTCTGGAAGTCTTTGAACCAGCCTTCATTTCAGCTGAGAATAGCCAGGGATATAGTCCAAATTCTTTATTGTCTTCTTGCCTGGGGCTTGGCTAGCTTTCTGGAGGCCCTTCACACTGCCCTTGGTCAAAGCAGGGAACAGGAGGCCAGCCACCATGGTATTGGGAGATGAAGTGAATCTCTGAATCCAAGGCTTGTACTCCTGCCTCCAGCCACCACAAAAGTGGGAGATGGAATGAATATCTCTCCTTGGCTCCAAGAGCTTGAGCTCCCACCTGCAGTCCTCTGTCTTCTCTGAGTTTGAACCTGGCTGAGTTTGTCTCAGTTTATATGCTCTGTTATAATGAGATCATTTAAAGTATACCAAGTATAACATTATATCACTAGAGAATCATTATTTATGGTAAGATTAAATCAGTCATACTGAACTAAAGAACTATTAATCACCATGCTAAACTAGATAACGAGTATTTTATCAATTCCACTTAGTTAACACCTTGTAAGAATCCTGGTTTCAGAGTTCTGACCCATTACAATGAAGGATCATTTTAGTAATCACAGTTCTTACAGCTTTACAAAGTTTTTGTCTTTGATATTGTTATATGACTTATGTTTTTCTGGTTCTACTCTAATCTTCATTGGATTATACAAGTCATCAAAACTGTTCATCTTTATAATATTGAGATAATAGTAAAAATTCTTCTGATTCTGCTTACTTCACTTTGTATAAGTTCATTTATAAGCCTTTCCAAGTCTCATTGAAATCACCTATTTCTTCATTTCTTAGGACACAAAAGTATTACATAATATATATATGACAACTTATACAGTCATTCCTCAATTGGTAAACATATACTTATTTAGCTTCCAGTTTAATGCCACGACAAAAGGTACTTCTATAAGTATATATATAAAACCTTTCCCTTCTTCTTTTGGGTATATACCTAACAATGGTATAGCTGAGTAAAAGAGTACACTAATAAATTTTTCCAAATTGTTTTCCAGAATGGTTATATTCTTGTAAATTTGAATCAGTTTCTTTTCTTTGAAATGAGAATCAGAGAAATTTGAGACAAAGATTTTCCCCAGCTAAATGTTTCACTTTTAATGTTAACTTTATTGCATTTGTTTGCGCAAGAAACACATTTTTTAAAAATTTATGTCATCAAAATTATTAATTGCATGTGCAATGATCTCTATTCCTTGAGATGTGATAGGTAATTTTTTCTCATGTTCCACTATTTAGTTCATGATGTAACCTTTTACATTTAGATTGCATATCATTTGAAACTTTTCCTAGGATAAAGTGTTTATGGACTAATTCTAATTGTTTTCATATTGCTGTTCAATTTTCTCAACATATTTAGTATCTTTGCATTTATTGAACATGAGGGTACTATAAATATTTGTTTGATGCATTATCAACCAGTACTAAATAGTTTTGAAGATTAATACTTTGTAGTATCATTTCAGTTCTGACATCACTAGCCTCTCATTATTTCCTTTAAAAAAATTCCCTTTAAATTCTTCATCTTCTTTGCTTCTCTATGATTTTCATTTTTGTTTTTATCCTAGGGCTATAAAATGATCCTGTGATTGATCAGTATGATGATGAAAAAGTAAATTAATTAAAATAATAACATCATCTTATTATATTGATTCCCTTTACTCATGAGAAAAAATTTCAATTGTTTATGTCTTTATTTCTGTAAAGAATGCTTTATGTTTTATCTTGGTAGGTAGGCTCACAAAAATTTTATACATTGTATAGTTCTTTTCAATAGATTTCCCTCCCTGCTAGGTTTTATTGGTATTATATAGAAATCTTGGTGATTTCTGTAGATTTTTTTAATCCTGTAAGTTTGCTAGAATTATTAGTTCAATTAACTTTAGTTGACTTGTTAGTGTCCTTTAAGTAAGTATACCACCACATCATCTGAAAAAAGTGATAATTTTGTTTGTTTTTTTTAACCATACTTAATGCCTCATTTTTTTGCTTTACAGTTATATTCAACTATAAAAAATACTATATAGAAGTGGTATCAAATTGAAATGTTGAGAATGGACATATTTGTTTCATTTTTTTATTGAAATGTAGTTTGGATTTGGAATAGTTATTTCCATTACATGTAATGATAGTACTTGGATTTAGATATATTTTTGTCATTTTAAGAAAAGATTCCTTTTCACCCAATGTTTCCTAAAACTTTTAACAGAAATGGTAGTGTGTTATGTCAAAATCTTTTTCTGAATCAATCATAATACTATATTTTGAAAGCTTTTAGGAATAATTTAGTTAAATTTATATTTTTTCCTTAAAAAACCAACTCTGCATTTCTGGGATGAATCTAACCTGATAAAAGCATGCTATCATTATAATATATTATTTTAGCTTCTTTTGCTGATATTTTATTTAGAGCTTTGCATCAATATTCACTAAGGATAATTGTCTATAATTTGCTTATTACTTTTTTGATTCTCCCTGGATTATATGTTAAAATCATATTTGCGTAATAGAAATAATTTGATTATCTCTTCTTTTGCTATTTTTACAAAAAGTTTATGTACTTTTGAAATTAATTTGTGATTCTATCTGGAGCTTTGTATAATGAAAGTTCATTTATGGCTTATTCAATTTCTTCATTTGAACTTGGGTTTAAATTCTCTGTTTCTTGTTTTAATAATGACTTTTATATTTTTGTTAATATTCATTTATTTCATTTTAAGTTGTATTTTTTGGAGACTATCTGAGCAAAATTATTTCAATAATATTTTTATTACATCTCAATTTGTTGTGAATTCTTCTTTTTTTTACTTTTGATAAAAGTAATTTGGTTTTGCTTTTTCTTCCATTTAATAATTAACTATTGGCTTACCTGATTTTTTTTAAAAGATTGTTTCAAGCTTTTTTGATTTTTCTGTTTTAAGTTTTCATCTTTTATTTAATTTTAAGGATTTACATAATAATTTTTGAGTATTTTAAATTTGTTGATGTATAAGAGTTGCATTCTTCATTCAGGGATCTTGTTCTGTTTCCTTTTTTGCTAATAAAATGTTTAGAGACATTCTTCTCCAAGGACTGCTTTGGTTTCATAAAAAAAAAAAAAAAAAAAGCTACATTCTCTCATTGGTTTCATCATCTTTAAGAAAATTATTTACTGATTCAGTGATTTGTTCATTTGCTCAGCAATTCCTTATAATTAAGTGTTTATGGTATAGTGGATTTTTAATACTTTTTTTCAATAGTCCTTTAGTATTTTATTGCATTTTGGCTAGTAAAGGAAGCATATAATTTTTCTGCTTTTCCTTCCATTTTTGTGAGGTTTTTATGTCCAATGGCAAGATTTATTTTTGCAAAGATGCTATATACAACTGGAAGTATGTATATTCCTTTCTTTTTCCATTTTTAAGTTATGAGTTTATCATATCTATTTTTTTTCTAAAATTGCATTCGTCTCCTTAAATTCTTTCTTGTGTATTTTTGGTAACATTTATGTAAGAGTAAATTAAATTCCCTCACTATAATGCTGGTATTGATTTTTTTTTTGGTAATTCATTTATGTTTTTCTTTAAGATTTTAGAAGTTATACCATTCAGTATATACATGTTAAGTAAAGAAAGCAACTTATTGCATATGTTTAACATATACTGGAATATTTGCTGGCTACAGAAGAGTAAGGGAGGGGAGGAAGGAAAAAAAATTGGAACCCAAGGTTTGGCAAGGGTGAATGTTGAAAATCATTTTTGCATATGTTTTGAAAATAAAAAGCTTTAATAAAAAAACAAAAAAGCAATCCATTCTCTATATTATCTTTCAGTATAATATAGTTTACTCTTATTTATTTTAATTAAGTCTTTATTGTTGCCTTGTCTGAAATAATTTATTCCTCATTTTTCTATGTTCGTATAAGAACTAATAGATTTTGTTCCAAACCCATATTTTTATATTTGTATGAAGCTTTAAGTTTCAAATGTATATATTGTTAACAAAGCAATCCTCCATTTTTTTTTCCATAGGTCAACAGTCATTTGTTGGTTTAAATGTATTCCTATACCAAACGCTGAAAGTATTTTGCTTTCTTTTGACCAGTTCAGACAAAAGGGAAATTTAATTTTTTTAACATAGCTATTTGTACATGGACTACCCCTTAAATTATGAACATCAGAGGCAGTGTGGGTGTTTTGCCTTTCTTTGTATTCCTAGTGCTTAATACCCAGCATATAGTAGGACCATAATAAATGCTTGTTGTCTTGAGTTCACTTTTTTAAAATGTGTGTAGATTGATCATTCGTAAAGAATGGAATACATTTTTCAGTATCTCCAATGAAAGATGTGGATTAGAAGAGAAAAGTAAGACAAGAGGAACTCTAAAAACAAATCATGACAGCAGTTCAAAGAACATATGTAACAGAATAACTAGACACATGATCCTATAAATGTGTCATCTATGTTAATTCTATGTTAATATTCAGAATAAGCTGAGGCTAATAACAGAAGCTCTTAAAGGCATGTTAGCTACAAAGGAAAAGTCTAAAAAAAGAGTGGCACTGGTAATCAAGGTATAAGAGAGGATGATGGGAAAAGACAGGCTTGAAATACTCAGGGTTTTTTTTTTTTACTTCTGTTTTATATCCCAAATAGAATCATTTTTGGAATTGGAAAAAAAAATTGGTTGGCAGGGAATAGAAACTTTGGTAACTGAAGAAATAAAGACTAAATAAGAAAGTACCCAAATGTCTTCAATAAGTTCATATCACCATGACATCCAGACCTTTGAAAAAAGTAAGTGTTGATCTATCTGAAAAAATTTGAAGGACTGGGTTCCACAGATTATAGTGACAACAATGTATACAATAGAAAAAGTACTAAAATTGTGAATATAAGACCAGAGTTCCAATTTTGTTTGTTCTGTAGATGCAATTTACCTTCTTTCCACTTGTTTTCACATGTGTAAAAAGAGGAATGGGGACTAGATAATCTTTAAGGTTCATACAGACTCTAAATCTATTAAATAATTACTGGAGAAAGGCAAGTGCTTATGAAATTTTCAGAGTAAAATCAATTCATCAAACAGTAAAGTTATGATCCTTATTTCTGTTTCTGATCATATCTTATCAATACCTAGAAAGATAAACAGTAACAAATATCATCAAGAAAAAATATCACACTCATCTTAATTCTCTCCCCCTTCCCAAGGTAAATAGACTGGTGAAATAGAACAATGCCGTAGATTTGAGTTGCTACAAAACATTTGACAAAACTTCTCATGCTCTTCTTGTATATAAACAAGAGAAATATTCACTAAAAGATAGTGCATTCACTATCTTCCTGAATTTCCCAAATATTCAAACTCTAACAATACCACCAATGGCTTAATTTCAACTTGGAAGGATTTATTTAGTGAAGTACCATAGGGCCCAGAGAATGGAATGTTAAAAAAAAAAAAAGTGTAAGCATTTACATTCCAGAAATTTGTTATAAATTATGGCTTAATTTATTGTATAGCTGATTGTCTAGTGTTAAGAAACTGATGAAAAAATATCTATTCAAACTAAATTTAAAAGTATATCATGCATCCCATTGTTTGTTGTTTTTCTCTCTAGAGAGCTGGTTGTTAAATATTTTCTGACACATTGGTGTTCTAAGGTGAACATAACAGATATTTTCAAGCATATGAAGAGAAATTGGAATCTTATTTGACAAGATTATCGGCTCCTATTTTTTACTTGGTATTAATATCATCAGCACTCAAATATGTACTAATGCTGATTGAATGTTTGCTTGCTCCATGGTACCAATGGTAGAAATTGAGAGTAGCAGATTTGAGTACAATATAAGGGAAGTTTTTCAATAGAACTGTTCAAATAGCTAGGACTGTTTAAATGAGATGACAAGACAGTATTCTTGTTCAAGTTTGGATTGGAGTACATAGCCTCTGAGGTCTCTTCCAAGTCTCAAATTAAAGGATGCATATCTACAACTATTATAAAGCTTAAAGTATTCAAGAGTTGCTTGTAGATACTGAGTGGTTAAATGATTGCCCAAAGTTATATCACCAGAGTGTGTCAGGGAAAGGACTTCTACTTATGTCTTTCTGACCCAGGGGTTGTCTTTGTATTATCATGCCATATTGTCGCATGACAAGATATGTACTTAAAATCTGTTCAATTCAATGAGTAGGTTTTAATGATTTGCCACACATTTTTATTAAATCTCCTACCAAAACAATTTTGGTTTCGCACAGTAAAATATGCTACTTTTATATCAAGGGCAGAATGGAACACCTACATAGAAAGTCATTTTTGCTGTATTGCTCTTCAGGGGAGGAAAAGATGTTTTAGGAAAGAGTGACAAGATGTCAAGCACAAAACCTCATTCAGCCTTTTGAAAAATCTAAGCAAACTATTGGAATTAACTACAGTTAACAGCAGGTAGTGATAGATAAACAGTTAAGCTGGAACCACATAACCTTAAGTGGTGATTTAGCAAAGTTTACCATTAAGTAATTTAAAGAAACTATTGTGCTGCTCCCTGGTAAAGTGTAATAACACAGCCATTATAAGCCTTAAATAGAGCTATAATTATCTCCTAATAGTATGTGACCTTACCCTGTATATACTGTAATGACATATAATCTATAAGAACTAAATATAGAGCTTATTCGCCACATGACATCCTCACTAAGCCACAAGAGCATGATTTACAAAGAAAAACACCCTAATAAATAAATATACATATTTACACCCTTGCTCTTATAAGTCAGTGGTTTAAAGTTTATAGGAAATTTGCCAAGGTGTTTCATAATTGATTGGATGAGTTTACAAGATAGTGAGTCTTTTGGGGGAAAATGGTTTATATCTTACTGAGAAGGTGTAGACATGCCCTCTAGGAACTCTTCTTTGTGAGTAAAAGAACATATGATTGCAACGTGTCTTTGTCCTAAGGCAGCTATTGAGTCTGATGTGGAAACAGCCTATGACAATTACAGACTTGATAATCCCACCTCCAAATTCATGACTGTAGGAGTTGTCTTTTTTTTTTTTTTTAACTCCAACTGCATGATGGCCTATATTCAGCTTTCTTAGCATCTCTGAAATATGTGAGTGTCACTAACTAGGTCAACTATAAAACCCTGCACAAAAATGGCAATACTGACTTTAAAAAGGTCTACCAACTAATTTATCCACATTTGAATCATTGCAACTCAATAATCAATTCAACTCCAATCAAACAGTGAAAATTCAAATTTTTCCTCATTAATGAGATATAGCACTACTGAACATGCTGTTTACCTCTCCCATTCTAATCCTTTTGGTTAAATTATAGTCATATCTACATTTAACATATAGATATGTAAGCAAAGAATCAAACAGTCATTCAGTCAAGACCAAATATTTAATGCGTGCAGTAATCGTCACACATCTCTCTAAGCACTGAGGATGCAAACAGGCAAAAATATTCTGTCTGCCCCAGAAGTGTGCTGGTATGTTATTAACAATCTGCTCTCCCCCAAAACAACACACTTCAAATATATAGGTATAGATAGATAGATAGATATGTATATATTTATTGATATACATGTATGCAGTTTAGTTCATTAAATATAGTTTTAAATTGTCTTTCTCTTTCCTACCTCCTGAGAATGAAAACAATTTGATATTGACTAATCATGTGAAATCATGTAAGACATTTTCATGTTATGATGCAAAAGAAAATATACACACAGACAAAAAAAGAAAAAAAGAAAGAAAAAATTTAAAGTGTGACTCAATATGTACTCAGATTCATCAGTTCTCTGCAATTGGATAGCATTTTTCATCATGAATCCTTTGGAACTGTCTTGGATCCTTGTTTTTATTAGAGAACTAAATTTTCCACAGTTGATCACCATTACAATATTCTTACTGTGTACACAGTTTGGCTAGTTTCCTTCAGTTTACCTTGCATTACTTCAGGATCGGAGGCTTTTCCACTGAAATCCACTGAGGGGCCTGTCAGTCCCACACTCAGGGCGCCAAAATGTGGTGTTTTTCTTCTTTAAAATATAATACAAAGATTCTCTCTGGGAGAAGATTTTTTGGGGAGGTTTTCTGGAGGCAGCCTTAGTTTCAGTTAAAAGTAATAATCACCCAAATGCAGCCAGGTGCTAAAAGTTCTGATCTTTTATTGTCTCCAATATATCCTGGTTAGTTTTCTTAGAGGCCTCTCTCTCTCTCTCCTTGGTTCTAAGAGCTCTTGCAGCTTTGTCCTTTGCCTCTGCTTTCTTCAGCCTCTAGCCAGCACCAAGGTGAATCTGTCTTGCCTCTGAGAGTGGGCTTCTCCTGAACTGACTTGACACTCCCCTCTCAGTGTTTTCAGCTTAACTCCCCTCTCAATGTTTTCAGCTCAACTCTCTGAGAGAGCCTCTGTTTCTTATATATGATCTCTTCTGAGAGAGTAGGATTATGGGTTTCTCCCAGAGTGCTCTCTAGCCCTGAGAGCTTCAAAAGAGGTATGAATTTGTATATCTCATACTAAACCCTGAAATCTCCCAAACGTGTGAACTCCAATAAGTACTTAAATACTTCTTGCTTATATGAACTCTCTAAAGGTGTGAACACAAGCATTGTTTCTATCAGTTGTACTTAGTACTTTGTTTCAAGTTCTGGCCCATAACATCTCCTCCTAGGATCAGATCAATCATACTGAACCATGCTAAATTAGATAATTATTGTCTCTATCAACTCTAATCACTTAACACTTTGTAAAGATTCCAGCAATGCAGTACAAGGAAAGAGCTATATGTCTGATATGCCAGAATATAGTGTCTGTGTTCAAAGAATACAATTTGTGTAGACACTATGAAACTCAACATAAAGATAAATATGATTGTTTGGTTGGAAAAGTGAGAAAAAAATAAAATATTAAAACTGAAAAATACATTGACAATTCAGCAAAATACTTTTGTGAAGCAGAAGCAGCTAAATATATTCCATCACTGCGAGCAAGTTTTCAAGTTGCCAAGCTGATAGCACGCACTGGCAGACCATTTGTGGAGGGAAAATTTGTTAAAGAATGCCTTCTTTCTGTTGTCAAAGAGATGTGTCCAGAAAAGGCCTATTTATTTAGTACAGTGAGTCTTTCAAGACCTACAATTACATGGAGGATTGAAGAAATGGGAGACAATCCACATCAGCATTTGCAAAACTCCATGAAAAAATTTGCATATTTTTCCTTGGCACTCAATGAAAGCAATGATGTCCATGATTCTGCACAACTTCTAATTTTTATTCATGGAATGAATGATTATTTTGAAGTCATAGAAGAGCTTGCTGCACTGCAAAGCATCAAAGGAACAACTACAGGAGAGGATATCTATGAAAAGGTTTGTCAAACTATAAATGGTTTGGAGCTGGACTGGACTAAACTAGCCAGAATGACAACTGATGGTGCTCCTAGCATGGTGGGGTGTATGAAAGGAGTAATTGCTCACATTAACCAAGAGATGAACAAACATAACCATTTTCATCCAATAGCCATACACTGTCTCATCCACCAACAAGTGCTGTGTAGTAAATCACTGAAGTGGGACTCTGTTATGAAAATTGTGGTATCTTGTGTTAACTTCATTAGACCTAATGCACTAAATCACAGACAATTTCAGGAATTTCTGTCTGAGCTAAATGTTGAATATGAAGATGTTTTATATCACACAGAAGTCCATTGGCTGAGTCGAGGGAGAGTTTTGAAACATTTCTATGACTTACTTCCACAGATTACAACTTTTCTGCTTTCAAAAAACAAAGAAGTACCAGAGCTCAATGATGCAGAATGGAAATGGCACCTTGCCTTTCTGACAGATGTAACAGAGCTACTCAACAATTTCAATATGCAACTTCAAGGAAAGGGGAAGCTCATCTGTGATATGCAATCACATGTCAAAGCATTTGAAATAAAATTAGGCCTCCTCATCAAACAAGTGAAGGAGGAAACTGCCATCTCCCCACTACTCAAAATCTGTTAGCAGAAAAATCATTGATTGCATTCCCAAACAAAGTGCAAAAGGAGTTCCAATTTGGATTTAAAGAGCTTCATCTCCATCAACAGTACATACAGCTTTTCTGTAACCCATTTTCTATTGACAATGAAAATGTGGATACAATTTACCAAATGGAACTGGCTGAACTGCAGAATTGTGACTCTGAAAGATGCATTCAAGTCAAGCAGCCTTCATAATTTCTATGCATCTCTTCCCTCTGAGACATATCCTCATCTCAGGAACCATGAATTCAAAATTGCAACCATCTTTGACAGCACTTATTTCTCTGAACGGACTTTTTCTAGAATGAAACATTTGAAATCTCTAACTAGATCAAGACTAATGGATGCACACTTGCATCACTTGTTACTACTAACAGTGACAAATATGGAACCAGACATTGACCATCTCATTAGCCAAAAGCAGGTCCATAGATCCCATTGAAATACTGGTAAGTTTGTTGATTTAACTTTACTTCATTTTAAATATTGTATTTGTTCCCGTTTTGTTTCTTCACTTCAAAATAAGATATATGCAGCATGCATAGGAATTTGTTCATAGTTTTTGTTTTTACTATAGTCTGGCCCTCCATCAGTCTGAGGGACAATGAACTGGTCCCCTATTTAAAAAGTCTGAGGACCCCTGGTTTTGACAATCATTCTCTGAAAAAAGAAAGAAGTAACATTAGGAAAAAAAAAGTCTTATTTGTCCCTTAGAGAAACATGGTGCTCATTTGATAGGGTTGGCTGAGTTAACAGTGGGTAATTCATAGGAGATTCTGCATCATATTTCTGCCATAATTAATGTGTCCACAGAAGTAAGAAGGAACCCCATAAGTGTGAATTTTTTAAATCTCTTGCACAGTGAAAGTTCTAATCACCAGGAGCCCACTCTATTAATATATTTAAGAATAGTCAGTGTATGCTTACTCTCCAAAAAACTTGAGAGCACTTGATTTCACTGGCAGCTTCTGTAGAAATTGGGTAGAACCACCAAAATATACCAGTTCCATTGGCATCATAAGTCTGTTCAGGGGATTGACTGTGCTCAGAAATTAATTCTTCAAAAGTTACAAATTTTTCATTGTTTTTGTTTTTATTTTTTCACTAGCTACATTTATCTTTCTACTGACAAGTTGTTGTTTGATATGGCTTGATAAACTACCATCCTGTTTCTGTTCTTGGCTCACACTACATTGCCTTTCCAATGATCACCAAAGGCAGTGACATCCCCTTTTCATTGTGTGTATTATTTTAAGATACTTTCATTGTGAACACACCATCTAGAATTCCATTCAGGTACTTTGATTTATGTGGAACTATCAAATGGTGCTGTCATAGAAATTTGAGTAGCTCAGAATCTGTCAGAAATTTCATCAGTGCCTTAACGAAGCCCTGAGCAGATAGACCAACTCCCTGTGCTTCCCCATTTGTAGATTGATCTTTTATCAGAGCCTTTTTATGCTTCTTCTTATTGGTAGTTCTCAGAAGATTGGGGTCCATCAAGAGAGATAGTCTTTATAGTACACTTTTTTCTGTTGTGCTATTTATTTATAAACCACTATAAAGACTACAGAATTAGATTGAATCAAGGCTTGGAAGTACATTCAAGATCCCCGTGTCTACCCATTTCTGCCTTTCTAGTGCTACTGCACTATCTATACTGTTTGGAACGCTTTCATTGCTATCTATTGTTGCTTTTAGAGAATAATAAAACATGGGGAAAGCAGTTGTTTCCTGCCTATCTTCACAAGGTTCAAGCACAAAATAAAAAATGTCTTTTGCCTTGAGAGAGAGAACTCAGTATGAATTTGTGAATATTCACAAGAATAAGTCTAAGACAAATAGTTCAGTATTTCTAAAATTCAAAATTCTGATAATAAAATAGGAGAAAAAATGTAGTCCCAAATAGGGTTTTTAGTTGATATTTATTTGTCCCCACTCTGTTCCTACTCAAAAAGCAAAGCAGCTAATGAATTCTTGACTTGACAATGATAATTTCCATAGCAGGCATAAGGGAAAAGTCATACAAAAATATCCCTAAGAGTTCTGAAGGGATTTGCCCTTTGGTCTTTCCTGTGGGGGGAATGAAGGGGAAAAGGCTAGGTTTATATTCATTTCTTAAAAAGTTGTTAGCAAAGGTTCCTGGCATAGAGAGCCCTTATGAGGACATATAGGGCTTCTGGGAGAGTGATGACCATTGTAATATAGAGGCACCTGGGCAATATAAGCAGTGTAAGTTATATTGTTGGCCAAGCAGGGAGATATTCCTAAGCCAAAGCAAGAGCTGTAGGAACTGTGACCAGCTGGCAGTCCCATGCAGAGTATCATACAGTTCTAAGATAAGGAGTTGAGAGACAGGATATAACTTAGACATATGGAGCCTGGAGCAAGGGAGTGAGCCAAGACCACAGAGGGAACCAGATGAATGTAGAGATAACTAGCACTACTTAACAGCACAACACTCTAACCCATTCACACTTTTTAACACTTCAGTTATCAGAGTGTGGATGTATGTATGCATATGTGTAAATTGTAACAAATCCTTTGGGATTGAGTCAGGGAGTCAAAAATGGTACTAACAGTGGCATGTAATGCAGGCTTTTCTAAAAAGGTTTTGAGTTATAGTCCATGCTTTATGTCCAACAGGTTTTATGCTTGCAAATAAACTTAATGTCCTTATAAGAGAATTATAAACAAGTCAGATTCAGGTATTCTTGGATGCTGGAAGAGGACCTGGTTGGGATAATGAGTCAAAATATGTGCTTTTTGAGAAACCCTGAAGACAAATTGCATTACCTTTTTACAGATTGAAGCTACTCTGTATGAACTTAGATGGCTAGTGATCAGACACAGGTGACATTTAATTATGCATAAGGTAGAAGAATTGAGAATGAGAAATACTAGTCTGTATTTAAATATGATCCATGAGGTTGAAATTTTTGAAGAAGAAATGAGAGAAGCAGAAATATCCTGGACCCAGCTCATACTGCTTTGTGAGATCTGATTATTAAGTTTTAAATGGGAGCATTTACACCTCAAAAGTCAGTGAATGCTGGAAATCAGGACTTTATTTATTACTTTGTTTAGTTAGATTTAAGAAAGTGATGGAGAAAAATGTTAATAACACCAGCTAAACTTAAAATATGCTATACATACCTGAGCTACCATAGTCTAAAATTCTATAGCACTAGTATCCCTACAAAAATGCAAAAGATATCAACATATGAAATTATAATTCCATAGTAATTCAATTCTAAGAGAGCAAAGGGGAAATGGTATAGAATCTAAAATCTAATCACCAAGAAGTCTGTTAAAAAAAAAAAAGAGAGAGAGAGAGAGAGAGAGAGAGAGAGAGAAAGTGGCTTGAAATTGAAATTGTACCTAAGATCTTCCAGCAGATAACAGCTAAGAACAAATCTCATTTGCATTTAAGTTAGAGATATCCTGGAGCCAGTTCAAGCCAATTGTTAAATTTTCACTATGATCATTTACACCTTAGAAATTGACAAATGTTGTAAATCAGGGTTGAGTTTTGCTGATAGTCTAGACTTAAGATATTATAAAAACATGTTCATAATGAAAATTAAATTTAAAAGTGTATCCTAGCACCCATTCTTTTTTTTATTTCTTAGAGCCTGTTATTAAAATTTGGGTTTCAACTTAGACCTGCTAATTACCAATAAAAGGCAGTTCAGAAAGCTAATGTAGTAAAACACTTTATAAGTGTTTTAGATATTTTACAGATATCTCATTTGATTTTCACAAAAACTCTTGCAGGTGTTTCTTCTGGGCTTATACCCCAAGGAGATACTAAAGAAGGGAAAGGGACCAGTATGTGCCAAAATGTTTGTGACAGCCCTGTTTGTAGTGGCTAGAAGCTGGAAACTGAGTGGATGCCCATCAATTGGAGAATGGTTGGGTAAATTGTGGTATATGAATGTTATGGAATATTATTGTTCTGTAAGAAATGACCAGCAAGATGAATACAGAGAGGCTTGGAGAGAATTACATGAACTGATGCTAAGTGAAATGAGCAGAACCAAGAGATCATTATATACGTCAACAATGATACTGTATGAAGATGTAATCTGATGGAAGTGGATTTCTTTGACAAAGAGACCTAATTCAGTTTCAGTTGATCAATGATGGACAGAAGCAGCTACACCCAAAGAAAAAACACTGGGAAATGAATGTAAACTGTTTGCATTTTTGTTTTCTTCCCAGGTTATTTCTACCTTCTGAATCCAATTCTCCCTGTGCAACAAGAAAACTGTTTGGATCTGCACACATACATTGTATCTAGGATATACTAGGACATATTCAACATATATAGGACTGCTTGCCATCTAGGGGAGGGGGTGGAGGGTGGGAGGGAAAAATCGGAACAGAAGTGAGTGCAAGGGATAATGTTGTAAAAAAAAAAAAAAAAAAAAAAAAAAAAAACCTACCCTGGCATGGATTCTGTCAATAAAAAGTTACTATAATAAAATTTAAAAAAAAATACTATATGAAGATCAATTCTGATGGAAGTAGCTATCTTTGGCAATGAGAGGATCCAAATCAGTTCTAATTGGTCAGTGATGAATAGAACCAGCTACACCCAGAAAAAAAAAAATACCGGGAAATGAGTGCGGACTACAACATAGCATTTGCACTCTTTCTGTTGTTCTTTGCTTGCATTTTTGTTTTTCTTCCCAGGTTATTTTTACCTTCTTTCTAAATCTAATTTTTCTTGTGCAACAAGATAACTGTATAAATATGTATACATATATTGTATTTAACATATACTTTAACATATTTAACATGTATGGGATTGCCTGCCATCTAGGTGTGGGGGTGGAAAGAAGGAGGGGAAAAGTTGGAACGGAAATGTTTGCAAGGGTCATTGTTGAAAAATTATCCATGCATATGTTTTGTCAATAAAAAGCTATAATAATTTTAAAAAAACTCTTGCAGGTAGGTGCTATTATCTCCATTTTACAGTTGAGGAAATTAAGTCAGATAAAGGTTTACTAACTTTCCCAGGATCACAGAGCTTATAAGACTGGATCTGAAGTTAAGTATTCCTATTTCTATGCCACCTACCAGCTCATTGCCTGAAAGCTAACATCCTATTTTAAGAAAAGTAATGAGTTCATCTATATTACATAAATGTAATACTAGAAAAGGATTGTAAATTATTACTTGGTTAATAAAATTATTATAGTTTATATTCTTTTTAAATGACTGAGAAATATAAAATACTATTTATATAAATACTTATCAATTAAGTTAGCAGGGTCTATTCTTAAAACAGAGCTTGATAATTTTATAATATATGTCATGTTCTTGTCAATGAATTTTAGCAGTGGGGTTGAACAAATCATTTGTTTTTTGGTTTTCTTGTTGAGTTTTTTTTTTACTTTGATTTAGTGCTTTACCTTTCAAATGTAAATCAAAGGCAACCAGTCTAAGAATGGTCAAAATTTCAAATTAAATGTTTAAAAGAGAGGTTAAAAGAAGAGTTATCACAAAAATAAAGTAATTTTTGGTAGGAGAGGGAAGATGTAGATCTGTGACTTCCTTAATGTTGGGAGCTCTAAGTATGGAAATATTTTTTTATCACTCACCTATATAAATTAGCAACCTCTTATCATTAAGATTATTAGAGATGTGCCTAGAGAATAGAAAACATTTGATCATTTGACATTGGTTACACGACTACTATGGATCAGAGGTAAGATTTGAACCCAGACTTTTTCTAGATTCTCCAAAACTAACTTTGAGAAAAGCTAACTCCCCAGGGGAAAATTAAGTGATAAAATGCTACATAAAAATAAATTAATAATTTGTTAAAAATTTTATATATCTATCTCTTTATTGAATGAAATTTTAAGAAGGCATAAAATGTAACACTGCATTTCTGCAGCTAGACAAATTGATAATAGAAAGATCACATTTATTTAATCACATAATCAATTTTATTATTATTAATTATTATTATTATTTCTTTGTAAGGTTTTTTAAATGCTCTTTTTAGTATAAAGGAGTATGTCCCCTCTTGCAAAGGTCTCACTTTCACTGTCATGTAAAAATTATTCCATCATGAAAAAATGACTGTCTTTCATGAATGCAAAATTTTGTATAAGCTATGAGTCCTCTTACTCTTGGGACTTAGCATCTGAAACAAATGTATTTTGTAGACTGACACCAAACCACCAAATCTTTTGTAATTCCCTTTGGAAATAAGGGGTCACAAGCAGTTCTTGATCAATGGTCTGCTGGAATTCTGCCCTGTTTGTGGAATAGGTGCTTTATAATAAAAGCAGGCTTGATCACATGGCTCAATTTAGTGAATATAAATCTCTTTTGGGAAAATTATCTCTTTGGGGGGAAAAAATCTCTGGCTCATTTAGTTTCAGTTCTATCTATAGTTATTAAAAGATAGTCAAGAAATGATGGTCAATATTGCGGCAATCTTTTAACTTGCATGTATATAATGAATTGAATCAATACTTGCCATTTTAAAGGTGTCCATCATATAACAGAAAGTTTTTTAAGTAACAAGCACACTTTCCAACAGTTGTAGGGAAAGACTTCCAGATGTAATCTTGATTTAAAGTTGAGTGTTTTACAAGCTACTGCTAAGTGGTGACTTGAAATTGTGAAGAGAGTAATTACTCATTACATACCTGCATAAGAGGTAATATTGTCATGAGAACTTTAGACAGGAGAAACACCATTTGTTTTAGAGGGTATTCCTTTTCAAGAGATGGCACACCATTCCAGACTCTCTTCAGGGAGATACCTAGGGAAAAAAGAGAGAACAGTTTGAAATGGGAACAAAAGAAATTGGGGTTTGTGTGAATAGTACTAAATGTAAGTAGAGGAAGTATAGCATCAAAGATCTAGAGCTCTAAGAATGCTTTCATATAATCTAAATCTATTTTGTCATTTTATAGATAAGGAAAGTGAAGACCATATAGATTAAACAACTTTCAAAAGTGTCACAAAGTGGATTCTGGGACGAATAGGTCCGAAAATTGCAAGCTCTCCTGATTTCCTCCACAAATGAAACAAAATAGCTTCTCAGGGTGAAATTAGAGTGGTAAAAATAGACAAGAGTTGGAACAGAAGGGAGGTCCTCTTAGGAAAATCAAAGATCTGAAGAAAAACATGAGGACAAAGATTTTACCAGAATAAAGTATAAACACCCCAAGCTATTTCTATTTAAACAGCAACAATAAGCCCTAGGACTAGCTGGGTTGGGAGATAGCCTTGAACTCAGTCACAGAAATTTTCACCTCTTGAATAGTATGGGGAATGGGGTTCCTCAGTGGGTAACGATTGAGAGAATCTCTACTGATAAGGGATGTCAGGTCTAATTGTGCTGTCAAGTCACAGCCCTGAGTGAGAAGGAACCAGCAAACATCTGGTGACTATATAAACAAAGGTGGAGTGGGGGGGGGGGACAGGGATACTGCTAGCTATAGACATTTACAGGAGAGCAGAGTTCTTGGTTTTGGGTACCAGGTCACAGGGGAGAAGTGAATAAGAACCTAAGCCACAGGTACCATCCCCTATACCCCAGGACTAAAGATGATTAATCTTTAATTTAATCTACTATAAATTAAAAAAAAAAAACTATGAGAATGAAAAGAAGAAAGAACCCAACCTCAGAGAGTTACTATGAGACTAGAGAATATCAGAATTCTTCTTCAGAGAAGGATCTGAAGCAAAAAAGCCTCTCCTATCCCAAAAATAATTTATAGAAGTCAAAAAGGACTTTAAAAATCAAATGAGAGAAATTGAAGGGGGGAGAAGGACAATACAAGAAAAAACAAAATCATGAAAATAAAGTCAATCAATTAGAAAAGAAGATCCAAAATCTTAAGGAAGGAAATGACTTCTTGAAAACTAGAATTGAGCAAGCGGAAGCCAGCAAAGTTATGGCAAAAGAAATAATAAAACAAAAACAATGAAAAAATGGAAGAGAAAGTGTGACATATAAAACAACAACTGATCTCAGGAACAGATCAAGAAGAGAAAACATAAGAATAATTAGACTATCTGAAAGCTGTGATAAAAAAAAGAATCTTGATACACTAAAATAATAAATAATTTATAAAAACTGGCCTGAAGTGCTATAACATAAAGGGTAAGTAGATATAGAAAAAACTCCATTCATCACCACCTGAAATCTGAGATCTTATGAGAAAATCTTATAGGAACATCACAGCCAAATTCCAAAAATCCCAAGATAAGGAGAAAATATTATGAGCAAAAAGAAAAAAATAATTTAAATATGGCTGAGGCACAATTAGAATCACACAAAACCTAGCAGCAGCTACATTAAAAGACTGCAGGTCTTGGAATACTCTATATTTATACAGAATAACAAGAACTGGGTTATGGTCAAAAATATCATGCCCAACAAAATTAAGAATAAACCTAAAGGGGTAAAATGGAATTCAATGGAATTGCCAGACTTTCAAGATTTTGTTGCAAAATACCTGAACTTAATAGAAAAGTTGACATATAAGATCCAAGAAAAATACAAAGTAAATATCAAAGGCTAATTTCAAGGGACTGAATAAGGACAAACTGTGTTTAATATAGGAAAATGTAAATCATATGTCTAAGATTGCCATTAGTAATTCAGTAATTCAAAAAGAGAGATTGGGTTAGAGCTGAATATGATGTGATTCTAAACAATAAAATCATATAGAAAAAGGTAAAAAGAGTAATTGGGTTATGTGAATGAGGTGCAAGAGGAAGATCTGACAGCAGATAGTTCTGGAATTCTATTTACATTGGATATGAGTTAAAGAGGGAACAATTCGTATATATCTAGAAGAATATAAAAGTCTTCTAAATTTATGAAGAAATAAAAGAGGGAAGGAATAGTATAATAGGAAGTATAGAAGGATATATGGATTAACAGGAATAATACAAGGTATGTAGATCAATGGGAATGAGATAAAGAGGAAGGGAAAGAGAACAAAGAGAGGAATCCTTAAGTATATTAATAGGAAGGCATGGTAGTGAGTAGAAGTAGAGAACTCAGTAGGGATAGGAAACAAGAGATATACACAAGCATAATAAGAATCCTCAAAAGTAGAATTTATTAGGGAAAAAAGGAGTAATCTGATCTCAGATGAAACTAAAACTAAAATAGATATAATAAAAAAAGAAAAATAGAGACATGACACTATATATTAGCCACATTAAGCAATATTGCTTTAAACTATTTAAAATAACTAGATATTTTAAGATTTTCATATTGTTATTGTGTAGCAAATGAATTGATGGATTTAAAAAAATATGGATAGATTTACAAAGGATGATATTTTCACTTTCAGAGAAACAGAGGACAAATAAGTGTAGCATAATCTTACCTAGATGTATATGAATATATATATATATATGTATATGTGTGTGCATGTGTGTATGCCTATAGATATCTATATATATTTATTTGTATGTATGCATACATATTCATATATATGTATTTGTGTGTGTATAAATATATCTTCATTTAAGTGTAACCTTGTGAGAGGTGAGACGGGGAGGAAAGAGAAAAAATAAAGTAAAATAGAATAAAAAGTACACAGCAGAAAAAAAAAGAAAAGAAAACCTACAAGAACACACACCAAAAAAAGACAGTTCTAAACACAATGTATAGTATTTATTATATGGGCTTTCTTTGAAAGGGAAATGTATCTCCTCATATTTTGAATCCTCTCATGCTCTGTTGTGCACATGGAAATATTTTTTTCTCTTTTTTTTTTTAATTTTGAACTTAAGTTTAAAATAAATAATTTTTTTTTAATATCAAAAAGTGCATTATACAGCAAAGCCAGTCTTGGCAATCTAGACCATATAGACATCAAATCCAGCACTCTTGGAACTGAACCAAAGGACTCCTGAAGTTTATAAATCAGGAAAAATATCACTAAAACAAGAATATTAAAATTAGAATCCTATTTCCTCCCTTACCCATAACTCCCTATGGCATTTCTTAGCTTTCCTTTCTTTATTCTTAAACTGTCTTTTATTGTCAGAATAATTGTGTAAACACCCTAGTTCTTGTTACTAGTACACTATTACAACCTGACTTTTCTATAAGAATATAGCATCACTCTTTTTCAGAATCACAGGATCTCAGAATGCTCAAGAATCTCATTGCCTACCTAATCCAAACCTTACAAGTATCATCCTTACAACATCATAGAAAAAGGTCATCTAGGCAAATGCCTAAAAACATTTGGAGAAGGGGAATTACACACTTCCTCCTGGGGTAGCCCATTCACTTTTGGATAATTGTCATTTTTAGGAAGTTTTTTCCTTATAGCTAGCCAATATCTGGTTGCATCTAATTTATGTCCATCATTTCTTTTTTAAGCCTTAGGCAACTAGGGATTTTGGTAGCTTGGTACAGATCACAAGTTCAGGATTTAGAATGCGATGACCTTAGTTCAAGCACCCTCTGTATGATAACTTGTATAAAGCATCTTTACAAACCTTAAAATACTTTACAAATACTATCTCTTATGATTATCTGAGACATGTCACTTAAATTCTTTGATCTCAGTTTGCACTTCTATAAAATGGAGGGCATTGGACTAAGACTCTGAAGTCTTGCCCGTTCTAAATCTATGAAAACATGATAAGAAGGTGTTAAGTGAATTCCAGGCATCATCATTATATCATTACTGCTACATATTAGATAACTTTTCCAAATCTGCAGTTGTCAGTCTTTTGTATGACTAAGCTCCTAGCTCTTTTATTTGTGAAGTTGATATATCACTAGAAAGGTGGGTAGCCTTTGAAAATAATTAAGAATAAGCACATTCTCTTTGAAAATAAGACTCCTCTCAGGATCTGGAATCTTTGCTTTTTATATGCAGACTTGAAAGTGAAAGCAATCACTTAACCCCTTAACCTAATGTCTTTAATGCACAGATATTGAATTGTCTTTTAAGTCAATGCAAATTGAGTATTCAGCTGTGATTAGCCCAATATTTCACATTTGTCCTTTCTGTTCTTAACTTGCTTTCTCAGAGAATTGTAAAGAGCCACTGTGCTTATTTTTCCAATATTTCATTTATAATGAATGCAATTAAGATTCAATCTAAGGTTAGCAGGGATTAAAATCACAACCGAAATGTGCTCCGTGGCCAATCCTCTCTACTCAGAAACTGCTTTAGTCCTGGGTAAACTGCTTTGCCTGTGAAGTCACAGGCCCTTCCTGATATTCTCTGGACTGTTTGCTTCTGAGTAACATTCCAGAATTTAGGGCAATGTGGTAGGGTACAGAGGGCCAAATTTATAATCGATAGACTAGAGTTCAAATCCTGGCTCTGTGTGAACTTGAGCAGCATGTCGTCACTCATTTGCTCAAGTTTTCATTTTCATCATCTGTGATGATGAAAGCCCTTTAAATATTAAATTTACAACTTAGAAAATGTCTAGTCAAACTCCCTTATTTTCCAAATAAAAGAGCTGAAACACAGAAATGTAAAAGCAAGACTAAGACCCTGAGGTTTCTGGAGTTCTTCAGTTCAATGGCTTTGACAGTTTTAAAATGCTGGGAAAGGTAAGTCAGCTAAAGTATGTTTGGACAAGGACTTCTCAAAGCCATTTGAGGACTGGCTCAGATTAAAAGCAGAATGAAGTCTGGCATTCAGAGATCTATAGAACCAGATCTAACCTGGGATAGGTTCAAATGCATTAAGAACCCTTTTTAATCACAAATATGATTCTGTGTGGAAGACAATGGTTTGGCTTTTGATGATAAGGGGATGAGGGAGTAAGAATAGAGGGAACTATATTACCAATCTGTTGTTCCATGACACATCACAGGAGAGACATCTTAGGTATATCTCAAGGACTTTTATATAAAGGACATAATATTTAAAACAAAGGAGAATATGGTATGGAAGTAAACAAAAGAGTGGGTTTGGTTACATATTAGTTTCAGAAATTGGAAGAGCATCTTTTCCCCCACACTCTTTTCACAAACCTACCATATATGGTTCTATGGTTCTCTGTCTTCTGTCATCCATCCAGAACAGTTGTGATGCATAATATTGAAAAGCTGAAGAAAAAAAAAATCTTCCAGCTTCAGCAGTTCTGAGATATCATCCTGTGTTCTGTGGCTAGTTTCAATTTATGGAGTTTTGGTTTCTGGTTCCACATGGACCTCTCATAAAACTCCTTTGTGTGGTGTTCACCAGTTGCTTGCAGAATATTTTTCTTGCCAATGGCTTGAATGCATTGAGCTTGAATTTTCCCATGCTGGGTAACTGACTCTGAAGGTGTCAGAAGTAAAATGACTCCATTTTATCATCTTTCCCAGAGGCAAAGAGCTTCAGCTTCTAGAATAAATTGAATGAAGAGATACACTTTATTGCTGGCTAACTTCAAATCAGCAAGGCTCCTGCTTCAGCTTGCTGACTTCAGTTTAAAAACTCCCCGATAATTTGGCAGGTGTATGTGGTCTGGAAAATGGGTTTTATTACTTAGCATGGATTATAGAACTTCTGACAAAAAAATATAAAATATGGGTAAAATTTTATTTGCAAATCATACTTTGGGGGGGGGCTATTTCTTCATTAGTGATGACTGAATTTCTCTCCATTTTTCTAGTTTGACTGCTTGTCTATTTGGTAGCTATGAAATCTCTTTTCACACATGAAAGCAAGATGCATGGTACAAAGAATATTGGATTTGGAAGACATGAGTCTTTCCTTGTCTCTGATACTTTCTATCTTTGTGATATTAGACAAATCATTACAACAATCTGAGACACTTCAATCATCTGTAAAATGTGGGGGTTGAACTAAATGATCTTCAAGTTACAGTCCTAAGAAAACCTTTACCAAACCCTCCCAAATATTGAATATAGACAACTCTTACTTGAGACTATTAATTGGTTTCAGAAGTAATGAATTAAACCATATTGGAGGGGGAGATGTGGTTGTTCTAAAGGGAGAATGGTAAAAATCAGTTAATAATTAATGCTTATTGTGCCATTGGTCTGTTGAATGACCTTGAAGTAAGGCTTCATAGTATAATGGAACTTTGGTCTATCATATATAAATAATGTTGTTACAAAATACTGATTTTGTCATGGTGAAGTGATTGACAATGATAACAGCAACAACATCAACTCATTCATTCAGGTTCGGGAGTTAGAATCCAGTTTGCTCCCCATTGCCATTTCCAAGCTCACTTAGATCTTTGTTATTCAGTAATTTTTCTTTAAAGTTCATTCAATTCATATCTATCACCCAATCAAAATTCTAGAGCTATTATCTATTAACCTCCAACTGTATTCCTTCTTTCCTCATTGAAATAAGTGGCTAGCTTACTCTTTCCCATCTTATGCCCTCATAGAGAACTGCAATATATTTGTTTCTACTCCCTCAACTAATCCTAATTCTTAATTTCTCAATTCACTCATTCCTCATGACCCCCATTCTAACCTCAACCACACAAAATTAAGCATGCCCTCTATCTTATCATTATCCACAAATGTCCCATGTTCATGTTCATAAATCCTAAAATGTCTTAATCTGATTACAATCCATCATTCCAACTCTCCTTTCTGCCTTGCATCTTCAAACCTTGTTCTTGGTTCTCATGAATTTCAGTTACTCAAACCTTTACTTCTTTCATCAACTCCATCAACTCTCCTGTCTTCACCATCTTGACCCACTGATGAACTAGTTTAACTCTACACTATACTCTTCTTGAATTCCTTGTCCCTTATCCTATTCTCCATTTTGCCCTGCCAAGCCTCAGTCCTGGACCATACATTGTCTTTGTTCCTACTCACATATTGCTGAATGAAATTGGAACAAATCTTAAAATTGTGTTCACTGGATCCACCACTGTTAGCATTACATAATCTCAGTTGAGTTCCCACTGATACAATAATTTATATTTTCCTAATTGAGTTACTATCCCACTCACTACTGCAGCATTTCCAAACTTTTTTCTCTCCTCAAAACTCCCAATACTCTCCTCCTCCTGAGGAGAACTGAGAATCTTCACATTTAATTGAAAACGTTGATATCATCCACCAATAGGTCTCTTATCTCCTCTTTTCATATCACTTCACTTACATGCTTTCTGCCACTGTTTCTATCTTCAACTCTGTCTTAAATGAATATGTGGTCTTTTTATCCAAGGAAAATCCCTTAATATTTAAAAGTGGTCACATTCTATTCTTTTTCCCCAAAAAGATTGCTCTGTTTATCATCCCATTCTCTCACTGTTTTTAGTCTATCTATCCCTGTCTATTGGCTATTTCCTCCAAACATGTCCATGTCTCCCCATGCTCAAAAGCCCCTCACTTCACATGCTTATACACACACTGTATTGTCTTATATTTCTGTTCTCTTCTATAATAAAGGTCCCTATTTCCTTTTCCAATATCTTCGTAATTGTATAAATCTGACTTCGAACCTTATCATTCAGCCTAAACTCCCCTCTAAATAGCCTCAAGTAACCAACAATCTTTCAATTGCCAAAGTAATGACCTTTTCTTAATGCTCATCCTTATGAAATTTTCTGAAGCCTGTGACACTTGAAATCGCCCTCTTTTCCTTGATGCTCCTTACTCTTTAGCATTTTCTTATCTTATTCTATCTTAATTCTCCTGCTCAATCTAACTACCACTTTGCTGGATCTTTATCCACATCATTCCTGTTAACTGCAGGTTCTGTGTTTTGTTTTCATCTCCATCTTTTCTCTTTGTGATTTCAATAGCTTGCATAGATTTAATTATCATCTCTGTACTGATAATTCTTAAATACACTTTTGACCTCTCTTCTGATCTCCCTCCTATTCTCTACTGAACATCTCAAAATAGATCTTTTTTAGACATCTGGACATGTTAAAAGCTAAACTCATTATCTTTCCTTCAAAACCCTTCTCTCAGCGGCAAACCCAAAATGGTGGAGTAAAGGCAGGGATTCAGCTAAGTTCTCTCCCCAAACCTTCCAAATAACTTTCTTTTTTTTCAAATAACTTTCAATAATAACTCTTAATAACTTATAGAGGAACAAAAACCATATAAAGTTGGAGTGAAACAAATTTCTAGCCCAAGAACACTTAAAAAAGAAAATAGGCCAAATGGTCTAAGAGGAACAAAAATCCAGTGAAGAGGAAAATGTCTTGAAAAGCATAATTGGTCAAATAGTAAAAGGCATACAGAAATTCACTGAAGAAAAGAAGTAATTAAAAAAGTAGAATTTGCCAAATGGTTAAAAAAAAGTACAAAAGTCATTGAAGAAAATAATTGCTGAAAAGTTAGAGTTGACCAAGTGGAAGCAAATGACTTTGTGAGACATCAAGAAACAAACAAAATTAGAAGAATAACAAGAATAGAAGAAAAAGTGAAATATCTAATTGGAAAAACAACTGACATGAAAAATATATCTAGGAGACATAATTTAAATTTTTTTGGATTGTCTGAAAGCTGTGATAAAAAAAGAGCTGAGACATCATCTTTCAAGAAATTAACAACACAAAAGAGTCAAATTTATAGAAATAAAAAACATTCTTCAATTGATAGTCAAAATATATGAACAAATAGTTTTCAGATAGACTAAGCAAAACTCTTCAAAGTCATATGTAAAAAATACTCTAAATCACTATTGATGAAAGAAATGCAAATTAAAACAACTATGAACAAACACAGTAATGGGGAAATTAAAACAGTAATGCATAGTTGGTAAAGTTGTATCCTGAGTCAACCATTCCAGAGAAAAATTTGAAACTATGCCCCAAAGGCTATAAAACCATATTTCTTTTGACTCAGAAATCTTAATACTATGTATCCCAAAGAGATGGAAAACAAAAAAGAAAAGTATCTATGTGTAAAAAATATGTATAGCAGCTCTTTTGGTAGTGGCAATGAATTGGAAATTGAAGAGATGTCCATCAACTGGGGAATAGCTGAACAAGTTTATGTATATGATTATGATAGAATACTATTGTGCTTTAAGAAACAATAGAAGGATACTCTCAGAAAACATCAGAAGACTTATATAAACTAATACAAAGTGAAATGAACAGAACCAGGAGAGTATTATACACAGAAATAGCAATATCATATGATGATCTAATATGCATTACAACTATTCTCAGAAATACAATGATCCAAGTCAGTTCTATAGAACTTAAGATGATACTGTCACTCTCCAAAGAAAAAACTAGTACAACCTGAATGTAGAGCAGATACACTTTCTTTCTTCATTTTTTTGAGTTTTTGATGGTTTCTTTTTTGATCTGCATTTTCTTTCACAGAATGACTTACATGAAAATGTGTTTTGTATGACTCTACACCCAAGTAAAATTTCTAGTTTTCTCAATGAGAGGCATAGGGAAAGAAGGAGAGATTTTGTCACTCAAGATTTGAGTGACATATAATAACTAGTTTTACATGTAATTGGAAAAATAAAATAACAAATACGATTTTAAAAATATTTCCCTCTTCCTAAATTTTTAAATTAATGTCTAGGGTAAAATCATCCTCCTGGTGATCCAGGCTCTCATTCTAGTTATTTTTATTTCTTATTCTTATTCCCTCAATATTCAATGTTCTTCCAATTCCTATCAATTTTACCTTTACATTATCCTTCACTTTTACCCCTTTATTTCCTCTGACACTGATATTACTTAATATAGGAACTTATTAGCTCACAACTGGACTATTACTCTAGTCTTCTTGTTCTCTAAAACTTATCTGCCTCTCATTTTCATCTGCCTCTCAATTATTAAAATGATCTTCCTAAAAGGCACTCTGACCATTTCAACCCCCTTCTTTCAATAAACTCTTGTAATTCCCTATCAACTCCAATATCAAATATAAAACCCTTTGTTTGGCAAAGGTGTTGCAAACCTTTTCATAAATTGACCTCATCCCAACTTTTTAGTTTTCTTTCACTTCATTTCCCATCCCCATGCCCACCTCCTACCATATTCTGTAATAAAGCAACAATGACCTTCGTGTTGTTTCTTGAACACAGTATGTATTATCTCAATTCTGGGTATTTTCACTAGCTGTCTCCCTGAGAGCTCTCATCATTTACAGTAATTGTGTTCTCTAAAGTCACGGCAAACAGTAAATTAGTGAACACCAAACCATTGCTCCTAGAAAAATACAGGGTTAGGTTCAATGGAAGGTTTTGGTCAAATATTTACTTTTTAGCACTTTCCAGAATGGACCACTTACAAATCTTCAAATTTCCTTTTCTTGTTATGAATGTACTGTATTGTTAATTCATTAACACTGAACTCATAGTCAATAACACTATGACTCATCCCTGAATGAAGTTTATCTAACACATATTTTCTCCATAAGGCTCATCACCACCTTCTCTCAGGCTTAGAAATACTAGACAGCACTTCAGCACCATGTTTGGGGCCCTTTTTAACAGTGAAATCACCAACAAAAAGAACAAAAATGGCACTAAATAGACTGCAAAAAGGACATTTATTTATAATACGAGAGTTGAAAAAAGAAGGAAGATCATACTCTTTTTCATCATCAGCTAGGAAGATGAACATTGGACAACTCAAATACTTTGCCTTTGCACTATGAATGAACACAGAGGCACTGTAAGTATTGATTTGTGGGCTACAAATAAATTTTAGCAAGCAGAATTCTTCAATATGAAATTAACACAAAAAATGAGTATTGATTGTATCTTCCCTCTTCATCTCCTGGCTTCCCTAGCTTCTTCAAGTTTCAAATAAAATATCACCTTCTTTAGGAAAGAAGACTTTCCTGATTTCTTTTACTGCTAGTGTCTTCTCTCTGCTCATCTCATTATTTCCTACCCCATGCCCCCCTAGATGTCATGATCTCTGGAAACTTCAAGCAAGATGACATTTACCCTGGGCATCACAAAGTCCTGAAGACACACTGCCCTTGAAACCCCTCCCCCAATTGGAGACAATAGACATCAGAGAGCTCTTCCCAGATTCTCCTTTTAAAGATGATATCTAGGGCAGCCATCTCATTTTCGATCAAGTATCATTATGCCTCTGCAGGTACTTTCCTTTATTACACACTTTTCAGCTTCTTTTTATGATTTCTTTCCCCATTAGAGTGTGAACTCCTTGTGATTAGGGACTATTTTTTGCCTTTCTTTGTATTTTAGTACAGTACCTGGCACATAGTAAACAATAAATATTTGTTAACTGACTCTCTGCTTCTCTGTCTCTCTTTACACACACACACACACACACACACAGAGAGAGAGAGAGAGAGAGAGAGAGAGAGAGAGATCATCCAGAATTATTTATGTTGTTTCCTTCATTAAAGAGTACTGTGGGTTCCTTGAAATTAAGGACTTTTTTTGCCTCTTTGTATCCCCTGTACGTAGCACGGTACCTATAGTAAAGTAAGTGCTAAATGACTATTGATTCATCAACAGCCAGTTTTACATGGGGCATAGATATTTACAGGATTTTCTTTCTAAGAAATATGAGATTAATTTACTTAGGCTCTAACTAAGAGTTATTATCCCATTTTTGGCCTGAAGACACTGAAAAAAAAAAAGATTACCTTATGTATAAAGCATGTAGGGCCAATTGTTTTATGAAGATATAAACTGTGTGAAATGCCAGTCAGCGCTCCTTGCCAAAAATATCAGACTCTATCATGGTTCATTATAGATTTATCCTTTGGGATTTTAAAGAGTCATGCAATTTTTTTAAAAAAAAAGAAATGCAAGTGCTCTTCAGAGGTATTAAAAGCTTATCAGATAATGTCATTGGTGGATAACCAGAGGGCGCAAACTTTGTGGGCTTGAAATATAAAATGGGTGCTTAATGGAGACAAAGAAAGGGAATCAGTGGCAGGAGCAATTAATATGCTATTGAGGAAACTGGACATGCCAAAGACAAATTCAACTATTATATAATCTTGCTTAGGATTATAATAACCTTATCAGATATGAACATGGATTAATAACTGTAAGAATGGTGAGAGGTCTAACCCAACCCCCTCTTTTTTGCAAATAAGGAACTGAACACCAGAATAGAAGTGACTTGAGCAAGGGCATACACATAGTAATTTGAGGCCAGGATTCAAAGCACTTTTTCCATTATCACACTGATTTATGTAGCACTTCATATCTACGTGGCATATATTTTCATATGTACTTTTCTTCCTCATTAGAATGTGAATTCAAGAGTGATCATTTTTTCCTTTTTGTATTATTTATTTTGTATTTGCATTTATTTTTATTTATATTTATATTTGGTATTTAGTGTAAGTTCTGGAACACAGGTATTTAACAAATGCTTGTTGATTGATGGATGGATATACTGTATATATCATTTCATCCTATAACATCTCAATGAAGTAAACAGTAAAGTTTCTGTGACTTTATTTTAGAAATAACAGAGAAGTAAAATCCTCTGAGGGTCAAACAGATTAAATAATCACATATTAAGTGCCAGATATAAGGTTGTGGTAAATTTTAATAACTGACTCACCATGAAAAAATATTCATAAAACTCACTCTAAAATTTAATCTGCATTATTAACATTGTCTCCTTCAGATTATCTACAAAACAATAAATCAAGCCTGAATTTATAGTGTTCACTGATTTCTGAGTTAAAAAATTAACAAATGGCTTTCGTGCCTATACAAGCTAGCAATAGTACACTCCTGGATTTGACCCCAGGTTTCTCAAGAGTGCAGATCCAAAATCCTTTCTTCTGTTATCATATTATACCAGACTTAGAACTCAGAACCCAAGTGATTCCTAAAGTTGATATATGAAAATGGGAAAAGAACTTGCAAATTCACTGACAATTCAAATATCTGACATCATTATTGCCCTTCCATATTGGCCTGTTTTCTTACAATCTGTATTCATTTAAAAAAAAAAAAGGTTTATTTAAGCATCTCACTACTCTAAAAATCTTTATCATAGAGATTGAAAAATCTCTTAGGTGGGCAGCAAGGTATTCCAGGAGACAAGTATGTCAGGGTCAGCAACTAAACAATAGATTAAACTGAAAAGCCAAATGAACATCAGAAACATATACTACTTCTACATTTCATATTCAGTCTGGATGGATGAGTTCACATTCTCTATGGTGCTAATTATTGATAGTGGCCATGGTGAAGTGTTTGAGAGAAGTGGTTTTTCAAGGCTTCCTGTACTGATGTAAGGCAAGAAGGATACACACACACACACACACACACACACACACACACACATTCATACATTCATGCATGCACCTTACTCCCACCCCACTTACTCTGCAGACTGCAAGATCTGCTGAATAAGCCCAATAGAAGCTCAGACAACTGAAAATGTGGTTCAAAGACTCCCAAGCAGCAAACAGTTGCAGCTCAATCCTCCTTTGTTCAGGCCTAGAGCCTGTCATTCATGAGTCAGCCTACAGCTGCTACCCTGCTTTGCCTTTCTATCATACTCCAGAATCAGAAAAGGAATATCTCTGTGTCTGTGACATTTTAGTGAGACTTTCCTAGTGGCTTATCAGCCCCTGTCCTGAATGTAGCCCCCCCCCCAGCACATTGATTTCTGTTCCCTGAATCATGTTTTACAAGTAATTCAGTTAGCTAGTATCGAATGCCTCTGTACCTGGTGATGGAGCAACCAGCCACTTAGAGCAGGCAAATGGAATCTGTTGTGGACAATATGCTTTTTTGGACTTCATAGAATTACACAATTTGAACTTCATAGAATTATACAAATTACATAATTGGACTTTAGAGCCTAGGTGTTCTTAAAGTCCATGGACCCCTTGTGTAGCTAGATTGAGAAATTTAAGGAGGGGTCTATGAATTTGAATTAGAATACATATATGTGTACGTATGTATCCATATATATATACATGTATATACATATGCACGTATATATATATATTTTTATATATATATACGTGCATATGTATATGTGTGTATATTTGGATAGGACGGAAAACAAGGTTGCTACTTTATCTCTTCTGGATACTAAACTTCTGCCTAAAATCAAGTCACTTTTTTACCTACTCCATTATACTTTTACCTCACATTGAGCTTCAAAAATTTGAGTTTTTTATACAGAAAGACCTATGAATAAATAGCCATTGTACTTGTCTACTTGACTTTTTTGGAGACAGCTGTAAAATTTTACATTTATCCATATCCATATCCTTCATCAGAGTGGAGGTAGTCATACAATTTAAGTAATGGAAATATTGTTGGATTTTAACTTTGTTGGCTCACATATCAGATGGCCTGGTTTGTTTAATTAGTGGGAAGTGTGTTGGAAATTAGAAATAAAGCTCCTGGATTCAAATCCAAGGAATACCACTTCCAATCTGTGTAAAATCTTAAACAAGTTTCAACTTCTCTCAACTTTGGTTTCCTCATCTGTAAAACAGTGGTTTAGATTTATGTGATTTCTAATAATCAAATCCAGTTATAAATGGATGTTTTCTCAATATATCCATCATGACTAAAATGCTATATTTCCATTTATCTTGGACTCAGAGAATTAAAAATTCCTTCATCTAGAAACAGAATTTTCCCTTAAATTGAATGTTTTCCACAATGGAAAGGATAAAGGGTATTGTTTTTTTTCTTTCACCATTGGTTATTATGCCTATCATACCACGTTTCAAAATGCTGGTGTTGCTTCGTGTTAATTAGCAGGATTCATCTTGAGAATATTTCCTATAATATCCAGGTATTAGCCACCTATATATGAAAAGCTTTTTCTTCTTTTATGGTGTGTCTCTGAATACCAGTTCAAGATTGGGTTGTATTCTCTACACCAATGGAAGATAAAGAGCCTTTTTGGGGGAGCCCACTGTTCTACACGGTCAGAGGTGGGGAAGTCTTCAGTGAATAGGTTTGTGTGAATATATACCAGTAGGTCAGCAATGTCAGGCCCTTGTCCAAAGTATCACAATTTGCAATTCCCTTAACAAGAATAATAGGAAATAGAACCCAAACACTTGTGACAGTACAGAACTCTGAAGTACTGCAAAGCACTCAAGGAAAGCAACTAGACTTAATGCCAGAAGCTACCAAGGGATAACCTAAAGTAGATACCCATAGGTGCCAGTCAGTGAGCACTGGGTCAGAATGAAGCCAAATGACAATTCCAGGATAGATTGTATCTGAATTTTTATTTTTTTAACCACAATTTGAGAATCAATGTGACGTTAAAGAACTGTTCTTGGAGTCAGAAAAATATAGGTTTAAGCTTGACCTGTATCCCAATGACCTTCAACATATCAATGTTTCAGGCAATTCCCTAAGATTATAAATTACCAATGAGTTTCTGATAATTATCTTTGGAGAGCATTCCCCATATTCTTGAAATTCTAAGTCTGTACCAGAGATGGATGGGAGCAGGGAGAGAGGAAAATTTGAGGTGGCAATATTTAATTAACAGATCTGAATTCCAAAATTGTCATCTTCATTGTTACATGCATTACTAAAGTCACTTTGTTTTGATTTAAAACCTTTTGGGAATATTAATGAACCTAATAACCAATGAAATAGATAAATGAAAACCTGTGACCTTGAGGGCAATATGCAACTATCATTTCTAACAGTCCAAAAAAAAAAAAATGTGAGATCAATGCTGTTTGAGGCTCTCTGGAGGCTTGCCTTTCAGAGCAGAGATGAACCATGTAATCAGTAGGGATTTTATTTTGAACGGTTTTATCTTGTCAGTTTAGGAAATATTACTGGCTTTTTTTCTACATGCAATGTTTTTTGTCAGAACCTAAAAAAAGATGTCATTTTATGTGTGTGTATATGTATTAAAGTGCTCTAAATAGAAAAGAATAAGCACATTCATACAGGGTGGCTCAAAGTTTTAACCTTTAGTAGCTTAAAACTGCACTAAGACCTTTGGTCCACCCTGAATATCAACTAGTTGTATAGGATTTGTTGGGATTTTCTGATCCTAACACAAAATGGACTCATTCGTTTTGGAGGTAGCATGACACAGTAGGAAGTGTGCTAGATATTACAAATAAAGCTGCTGGGTTCAAATCCAAGGAGTCCCACTTTTAATCTGTGTAAAATCTTAGACAAGTCCCAACTTCTCTCAACTTTGGTTTCTTCATCTATAAAATAGTGAGTTAGATTATATGATTCAATTAAGCCTTAAGAACAACTCCAATTAATTTACATAATTAAAGGATCACTCAATCCAAGTACTAAGATTATGTTGTGGAGGACAGGGAGAAGAGAATATCATCAATCTTCATTACTTAATATTAGTATTTTATGTCACCACATAAAAAGAAGCAACTGTATGGTATACATTTATACTCTTGCAGAATTTTACATTGACAGAAGAGTTTACCTGAAAAAGTTTATACTGTTTCTATCTATTCCCAAATGGATAAGTAAGAGGCAAAATAGGTGAGATTTTGTGACCAAGATCATTTCATGTGGTACATTTGATATAATGGAGAATAACACAAATCACTAAGTTTGATTAAAATCAATCAATAATGAGGTCAAAGAAAGGAAGTTTGTTCAAGTTCTAGAAACATAGATTGGAACTTTAAGAGCATCCAAATCCAAAGAGTAAAACTGGCATACTGTGAGATCAATAAAAATCTCCCTAGGTCTCCAAATGGGTCTGAATTATGACGAATGGTATATTTCCCAATTTGATTAAGTTCTGATTCTCTCTCTGTTAGGATCCACAGTTTTCAAAGCCAAAATCATCTACTTTTGTCTTTTTTATAAGCCTCTACTGCAGGCATTTGTGTTTCCCTAATGAAAGAGATTCAGTTCATGCAGTGTAAAGTAGTGGCATAGTAACAATATGCCCCAGAGTTGAACTCCATGTAAGTACAAGAATTATCTCATCTATTACTCATTCTTTATTCCTTATCAGTGCCTTCACTCATTATTGGTACTTATTACAGATGATTTCTCCCATGCTACATATTTATTGCCTATGCTCATAATCATTGCAATCCTATAAATTATTCCATAATATTTCTTATTGGAGGCAGTTAGATGGTGTAATGGATAGAGCACTGATCATCAAGTCAGGAGGAATTGCTTTCAAATCATGCCTCAGATACTTAACACTTACTAGTTGCATGACCCTGAGCAAATCACTTAACCCCAATTGCCTTGCAAAAATAAATAATAATAATAATAACATGTAATTGGAAAAAATATAACTATTTTAAAAAGAATACACCACAAGTTTCTAATCCTAATGCTTCTTGTTCCATTTCCATTGCTATCCCCCTATTTCAGGAAGAAACCTCTCTTCTCTCCCTCATTCAAGATATCCCAAGTACTGTTACAAAAAGAACTTTTTAAAAATGAAACTTCTATCATCATAACTTTTCTATTTCTTTTAAGAGCAACACCATCTTTTCTAGAACCTATATCTACAATCTCAGAATTATCAACTCGTTTTCTGTTTCTCCTCATAGCCAAATACTTGCCAAGTTTTTTTAGTTGTAGCTCTACAAAATCTCTCATATCTATCCTCTTCTCTCTATTTGCACTATAATCACTGTAGCTCAAACATTTAACACTTCTTACATGTACAATTGCAAGATACTTTTAATTATTCTCCCAGCCTCCACTCTCCTCTCCATTTCATCCTTCATATAGCAACCAAAGACATAATATAAGGCAAAATTCTGATCATATCATTCTCATACTAAAAAAAAAAGTATCATTATTCATTTATTGTCCCTAGGATAAACTATGAACACCACTGTTGTCTTTTATTAAAGTTCTATGCAATCTGGTTCCAACCCATTTTCCCATCTTTTTTCTCATCACTCCTTTTCATGTACCTGTGTTACAGCCAAATTCCTCTATTCACTATTCTCTAAATCCAGCAGTCTGTCCCTGTGTCTTTCAACAATCTGCCATACTTCCCTGCTTCCTTTTACCTCTTGGACACCCTGTCTCTCTTCAAGGTTTGGATAAGAGGCCAGTTTCAGCATAAGGCATTTCCTAATTCTTTCCAGTAGTTAGTTTTCTCTCTCCTGAAGTTAATTTGCATATTAAAATGTATTTCCTATGACAGGCATCTTGGCACAATGGAATGAAGGCCAGTTGTACAGTCAGGAAATGCTTTAAACATTGCCTCTAATAAATACTAGCTATATGATTTAACAAGTCACCCAGTCCCTCAATAGGACAATATAGGTGATTCAGATTCAGTATTTAGAGGACTGGGTCTAGAGTCAGGAATATTCATCTTTCTGAATTTAAATCTGGTCTCGGATATGTAGTATCTGTATAATTTGAACAAGCTACTTAATAGCGTTTGCCTGTTTCTTTCAATATAAAATGAGTTAGAAAAGGAAATGGCAAATGACTCCCAGTATCTTTACCCAGAAACCCCCAAAGAGGGTCATGAAGAGTTAAATCTGACTAAAAAATAACTGAATAATAACAAGCTATTCAGGATTCCCAGGTAATTCTCAAAGAGTATAAATTTCAATCAAGTTACTGACACCCATCACTGGAGGGAGTTTCCATATCAGAAATTTCCTATGTCAAAGGTCATGAATCTTACTCAGCTTCCAGTAATAAATTGCATTTACATACACACATTCATATATACATTTATATGTATGTATGTGTATACATGTACATATACACATATAGGTACATTCATATATATATATATATATGTGTGTATATATATATATATATATATATATATATATACACATAAATTTTATTTTCCTAGTAGACCATAATAAGGCCATTGAGGGCTAGGATTAATTTTGTATTTAAAATTATTTCTTTTTATTATTATTCTTTTATTTCTTTGCATATCCAGCACCCAGCAAAATACCCTGTATATAATAAACATTTAATAGATATTCAGAGTTTCATATCAATTCTCCAAAAACTTCATAGGTTCATACATTTAGAGGTAGAAAAGACTGCAGAGCTCATTTAATTCAATCCCTCATTGTACAGATGAGGAAACAGACTCAGAGAGGTTTTATAACTTTAAAGTTCACAGGGCCTTCTGGCCATCTCTACATGTTATCTCCCATTACTTCCCTGCACAAATCATCTGTTCCTGCCAGAAAGGCCTATTCACTGTTCTCCTCCCCACCTGTACACATTCACACTATAGCTCAAACTATTCCCATTCGTCTTTTCTCTTACTTTATATCTTACCCTCAAATCCCAAGTGGAGCTCAAGCACCTCCTTTAAGAAGTTTTTCTTAATTTTCCAATCCATATTTGTCTTTTTTTATCATATAGCATTTTTATAGACACTTAATTATATTCTACATTGTAACATCTTTTACATTATTGCTTTGTAGTCTGATTTAACTTATGAAAGTCAATAGGTCAGGAGCTAATCTTGTAAGTCCTATGTTCAAGGAAGGTGTCCAAGTTACTTGACCTATAAATGCTCTAGGAAACTCTGAAGACTATTTTTTAAATTTATTTTATTTATTTATTTATTTATTTATTTTTGGTCTGCAAACTAACTTTCAGAGAAACTGCTTAAGTTAATTAGTGCTCATCTGGGAGTTAACCTGTATCACTGAAATTATAGGTACTTTCTCTATAAGTCTCTCTATTTAACTTATGTTGTTTTTTAACTTTTAATTTGTGTGTATGAATAAGGGAAGAAGGGAAGCATATTCACCACAATGCTACTCCAATGCATCATCATGGCATAGAGATAACAGTGTGGTCTTGAAAGCTATTCCAGTGAAACATAAGTCTGGCAGGCCCTACTCACCTGGGAAGACTTTGAACACTGTCTTTGTGACAGCCTATGTGTCTATAATCCAAATTCCAGTCTGGCTTACAGAGATTCATAACCAGGTTATATTTCTTTTGGTCAGAACAACTCATGAAAGAAATAGCCTACCAAGGTATAAAGGAATTGGAATTCATTAGTGGATATACAAGCATATTATTAAAATTAACAATCCTTGAAGTAGATGTATATGTTTTGTGTATAAAGATATATAAATGAACATGTATGTATATACATATAAAATAAAAATAACTGAGTTTTTATAGTGTTCTTGTGTTTACAACGAACCTGCAAGTATATTTCTTATATCTACAGTCGATAGTGCTAGGTACTCAATAAATATATTTTAGCTAATTATTCAAATCAGTAAGTTGAGCCAAAACTCTTCAAAATATTGGTGGTCATAGAAATGGCTCATCCCAGCTATAATAATGAAAATTTTAAGCCCCTTAAATAATCATAGCAATCAATGATGGATGAAATTGATTTGGATCAAGAAAGAACGAGTAGCTATTTATTGGAGCCATGTTTTTATATTTCAGTCTTAGGAAATCTGTTTTCCCTGCTACTATTGTAGTCCATCATGGAACAGAAGACTCTCTTTACTCACCACTTTACTCCTACCTCTTTGATCTCTGCTGCTTATCCCAAATGGCAAGTTCATCACTTCCTTAAAGCATATTTGTATTTCTTATCAATATGCATTGGAAAGAACTGATGAAAACTACCTTAGACTGTTAGCATTGATTTACAACCAGTAAACCATATTCCTTTTCATTTCAGTAACAGTTATCACTGTAAAATGAGGAGTCAAGTTAGTTGTATCACTTAAATGAAAAATATAAGGCAGATAATTGCCATCTGAATTATATTGATGACTAAAAAAAAATCTTTCAATAAGCTTTAACTTTAATTCTGACTGGGTCTCTGTACATATATTTCCACAGCATCTTATTTCACTTCCACAGCATCTTATTATGTGTTTATTCCTTTCCATAAACATTACCCTTTTAAAGGACCCAATTATTATGTGTTTATTCCTTTCCATAAACATTATCCTTTTAAAGGACCCAATTATCTACTTCTTCCCTGGACAGTCATCATAGTGTTTCCCCCTGCCTCAAATCTTTTTCTTCTTCACTAATCCCTTAATATTATTTCTGAAGATTTCCTTAAGGCACAGATTTGACAATATTACTGTCTTAATCAAAAACCATAGAAATGGAAGGTTTTGTGTAAGAATAAAGGAAACTTTTCATCCTGTATGAAATTGACTATGATAAGGAGAAACTTAAATTTGAGTTGAAATGTGGTTTATTATACCTCCTCCCCCCAAAAAAGGATAAAATCAGAATTATATGAGAGAAATAAGTGAAAAGAACTCACAGTGAGATTTCCTAATGAAATGTGTTACACAAGGGATCCTTAACCAAACATTTTCAAAACCTGATCCACTTGTTTGTCTTACATTTTCAAAAAGAACCATGACATCAGGAAGGTAGTATCATGACATTCAAGTGAGAGTGGGCTCTCAAAGTCACTTATCTCACTTTCTTCACCAGAACCATCTGGGTCCAGATCAGAAAGACTGGAGATGATCCTGTATGCAATGGGAGACCTTGGTCTCTTTAGGCTTAAGTCTTTAATAGGTTTCACTGAGGCAATGCCAAATCACAATTAAAGATAAATAAAAAATAAGACAAAAATGACCTCTTTTACATAGTCAAAAAAAAAAAAAGAAGAATCTATATGGGAAAGGAAGACTCTCAGGGTTTCTGACTGAAACAGAAACAATTGCGATTTGCAATCAGTTTGAACTAGTCAAAGCCCAACAATGCCCAAATGGGGCTTGGCCTAGAATCTATTATTGGCCAATCACTGTTGGTCAATTTCTCTCTCAATGAATGGATCAAGAATATTTTGACTGGCAAAATGTGGGGAGGGGAAATATAGCAGCAACAAACAGCCTCTGGCCATTTTAACTGCCTTATATCTTGTTAGTTGAAAGGCACTGCTGTGGGAGGAAGGATGGGGTAGATATTATTAGGCAGCAATAATTTAACTCTCTATATCTACACAAGAATAGATGACAGCCTATGTCAATGACTTCCAGTGCTCCCCAAATATTCTAAACCAAGAAACAACTGACAGTTGCCCCCTTAGAAATACAAGAAAGGAACTCTCAGCTCAGAGTCTCCTGCTGCTTGTTCATATGTACAAGGAGGTTCATAAATAGAGAATTCCAAAGTCAAGGAATGTGCTTCTCTTTTTAAATATGTAATTCTATGCTTGTATTGAAATAGTTATTAACTAATATATACATTTAAAAGTGTGAAAGTGTGCTCATACATATGTTTGTTATAAACTCAATAGGGAACAAGAATAAACAGATGAAAAACAATAGTGTCTGTTCTTGAAGAACTTGTAATTGGCTGGTGTCTTGAATGGTGAGTTTTAGCTAACCCCTGCTGCAACCCTTACTAAAATGTTCATTCTGAGAGTACTAGGCATTATAACAGTGGTTCTCAAACTTTTGTCTCAGTATCTTCATGTTGTAAAAAAAAAAAACTATCAAGGATCTGTTCAAAGAATTTTTGTTCACATGGGTTATAGTTATAGCTATTTAATATATTAGAAATAAAAAATAATTTTGAATTTGCAGACCCTCTGAAAGGATTTCAGGTACCCCAACAATTCTTTTGACTACACTTTGAGGACCACTGCATTATAAGAATTTATAGATGAGAGCAAGGAGGGGAAATATAAAATGGGGTGGAGTATTTTACAAGCTTTTTTTGCTGACTCTTTCTAATTCCTCTTTCCTTGCCCTTCATTTTTCAAAGTAATAACTCTAGCTTGTGTGAAGAAGAAGAGAAATCAAGAGTGGCTTCATGGAAGAGACAGCAATTGAATTGTACTTTAAAAAATAAAGATTTCAACCAAAAGAATTATTCAAGGAGTATGTTACAGGTTATCCTTCAAGCTGCACAAGGGCATGAAGATAAATAGTTTTATTCTCTGTGCTAGTATCCCCATGCCTAACACAGTTCTTAGCACATTTTTGTCATTCAGTTATATTTCAGATGTGTCCAATTCTTTGCGTCCCTTTTTGTTTTTGTGGGTTTTTTGGTTTTTGCCAAAGACACTGGAATGTTTTGCCATTTCCTTCTCTAGCTCATTTTACAAATGAGGAATGGAAGCAGAGTTAAGTGACTTGGCCAGGATCACACAACTAGGGTCTGAGGTCATATTTGAATTCAGGAAGATGAATCTTCCTGATGCCAGAACAGGCATTCTATCCACTGTGTCTCCTAGCTGCCCTAGCATCTATTAGTTATTTAATAAATACATATTGATTATTAACAATAATAAAATTAGTGGTCCATTTTGACTAGGAAGTTTATTAAGGTGAATAGTATAATATAGTAAGGATAGAACTTTAAGTTGAAGCCAAATTGCAGAAAGCCTTAAGTGTAAAGGTGATTGGGAGCCACTAATGGTTTTTGATTAAGACAGTAATATTGTCAAATTTGTGCCTTAAGGAAATCTTCAGAAATAATATTAAGGGATTAGTGAAGAAGAAAAAGATTTGAGGCAGGGGGAAACACTATGATGACTGTCCAGGAAAGAAGTAGATAATTGGGTCCTTTAAAAGGGTAATGTTTATGGAAAGGAATAAACACATAATAAGATGCTGTGGAAGTGAGATTGACAGACTTTAAAAATGGATTAGATGTGGCCATTGAGGGAAGGAGATAGATTCAAGATGGTGGAGAAGAGGCAGCAACTCAGCTGAAATCTTCCAACATTCTGCTCCAAATAACTTTAAAATAATTCCTCAAGTTACATTCTGGAGTAGCAAAGTCAACAAATGGTCAGGGTGAGACTTTTTTTCAGCCCAAGATAATTTAGGAGATCAGCAAAAGAGGTCCGTGACATCAGAATAAAGACAAACCCATAATAAGCACACAAGGTGCCAACAACAACAACAGGTTTTGGAGGCCCTGCAAAAGTAGCGGCACTGGCTTTAGTAGTTCTCAGCCCAAAGATGGTGTGGGAGTTGGGAAAATTGGTCAGAAAGAGACTACAGGGGACCCTTTGTTGACTCGATGCAGGAAGCTGTTTCATTGTCCATAAACAGTTTAAAGGCAAAGAGGAGCACAAGCAAGGAAAAATATCTCTTTCTAGGTAAAGACCAGAATACAGGTTAAGAGAAGAGTGATAAAACCTCTCCTTATATCATATCACCTAGGAATCACAAAAACAAACAAACACACCAAAAAAAAAAATCTCATAGACTCTTAGAGCTGAAACTCTAAAGCTGAAAAAATCTCATAGACTCTTAAAGCTGAAACTCTTTTTGTAAAACTCAAAGAGTTTTACAAAAAGCCTAAAGCTTAGGGCAGTGCCCTTTCTATCTCAGGAACAAGCACCAAATTTAACACAAAGGTAAAAGTCAATAAATAATAATAAAATGAGCAAGCAAAGACAACAATAAAAAAACTACCATAAAAAGCTATTATAGTGACAGGAAAGATTAAGACAGAACTCAGAAAAAGACAACAATGTTAAAACAGTTGCATATAAAACCTCAAAAAATGTAAATTGGAGACAGACAAGAATTCCTTCAATAGCTGAAAAGAGATACAAAAAATCAAACGAGGGATAAAGGAAAATTTGGAAAGAAATGAGAGTCAATAATATGGGAAGGAAGGCTCAAAAATGCTAAAGAAAACAACTTTTAAAATAGAATTGAACAACTAGTAAAAAAAAAATTCACTTAAGAGGAAATCTTAAACAGAACTAGACAAGCAAAAAGAGATACAAAGATCACTGAAGAAAATAATTCCTTAAAAACTAGAATTGAGCAATTGGAAGTTAGTGATTTCTTAAGACATCAAGGAACAATAAAGCAAAGTCTAAAGCGTAAAAAAAATAGAAGAAAATGTGAAATATCGTATCAGGAAAATAACTGATTTAGATAGATTGAGGAGAGAAAATTTGAGAAATTTTGGACTACCTAAAATACATGGTTTTAAAAAAGAATCTAGATAGCATATTTGTGTTTGTTTGTTTTGCAAGGCAATTGAATTTAAGTAACTTGTTCAGGATCATGCAGCTAGTAAGTGTCAAGTGTCTAAAGCCAGATTTGAAATAAGGTCTTCCTGACTACAGGGCTGGTTGCTGTATTCATTGTGCCATCACGCTGACCCTAGACATCATATTTTAAGATATTATAAAGAAAAATTATCCTGATATCCTAAAACCTAGTTATTAGAAATAGAAAGAATCTACTAATCACTTCCTGAAAGAGATCTCAAAATGAAAATTTTCAGTAATATTATAGACAAATTCCAGAGCTTCCAAGTCAAGGAAAAATATTTCAAGCAGCTAGAAACAATTCAAATATTATGGAGCCAACATCAGGATCCCACAAGATTTAACATCTTCCATGACAAAGGAGAGAAAGTTTTGGAATATATTCTGAAAGACAAAGGAGCTAGAATTTGACTAAGAATATTATCCTGAGTATTATCCTTCTGGAGAAGAGGAAAATAAACATTTCATGAAATAGAGGTTTTGCAAGCATTCCTGATGAAAAGACCAGACTGAATTTTTTTTAAAAAGTCAATATTCAAGCAGAAGTTTCCAGAGAAGCATTAAAATAAAAAGGTAAACATGAAAGGAAAATCATAAGGGACTTAATATTTTTAAACTATTTACATTTCTACATGGGAAGATGATACTTATAATTCCTAAGAACTTTATCATTCCTAGGGCAGTCAGATGGAGTATACATAGACAGAGGGTATGGGTGTGAGTTGACTATGATGGGATGATATAAAAAATAAAAAGATCTATGCACAGGGAGAAGAGGAAAGGGAAAGGAAGAATGGGGGAAATTACATCTTAACACTAATCAAGGAAGAGCTTTTATAGTAGAAAGGAAAATGAGATGAGCCTGCTGAGCTATGCTTGAACCTCCCTCTCATTGAAATTGGTTCAAAGTGGGGATAATATACACATTCAATTGAAAATATCTGTATGGCCCAACAGGGAAGTAGAGGGGGGAAGAAGTAAGAAAAAAGGATATGAAATAGAAGGGAGGTCAGAATAAGGGAGAGTATTTAGAAGCAAAATAGACTTTTGAAGAGGACCATGTAAAAAAAAGAGATAAAAAGATAAACAGGAAAAAAATGTATGAAGTGAAATAAAAATGTAACAACCATAACTATTAATGTGAATATAATGAAATCACCCATAAAATATAAGCAAAGAGCAAAATGAATTAGAAGCTAAGATACAACAATATGTTGTTTAGAAGAAACAAACATGAAACAGAAGGACATAGAGCAAAATAAAGGGTTGGAGCAAAATATCTTATACTTCAGTTGAGGTTAATAAAAAGGCAGCAGTAGAAATCATGATCTCAAACAAAGCAAAAGCAGAAATAAAAATAATTAAGATAATTACATTTTACTAAAAAATACCAAAAACAAGGAAGTAATATTAACACTAAACATGTGTGTGTATCAAATATCATAGCTATTTACAATAGGAAATAGAAAGTAAAACTATATTAGTGGAAAACCTTATTTTTTTTTTCTCTCTCATTACTAGGTCAATCTATGTTAAAATAAATAAGAAAGTAGTTAAGGAGATGGATACTGTTTTAGAAAAGTTACATATTGTACATCTCTTGCAAAAAAATAAAATGGGAATAGAAAGGAATATTTTTATATCACTTCCTGACATCAGACCAGGCCTTCTACCCATTGTGCCACCTACTGACCCTATCATCTATTAGTTACTTAATAAATGCATGTTGATTGTTTAATAATACTAAAATTAGTGGTCCATTTTGACTAGGAAATTTTTAAGGGGAATAATATGATGTAATAAGTTAGAACATTAGGTTAAGGCCAGATTGCAAAAAGCTTTAAATACCAGAATGATAATTAAGGGCCACTATGGTTTGGGAGTAAACAGTGATATTATCAAATCTGTGCCTTATATCTCAGTTGTAAATGGCCTCTCCACAAAAACTGATCACATATCAAGACATAAAAACCTCACCAACATATTCAGAATAACAAAAAATATTGTATACATCCTTTTCATATGATAATGCAAAAAAGAGACATTGAAAAACATATTGAAATAAAATGGAAACTAAATAATCCTAAAGAATGAGTTAAATAACAAATCATAAAAGCAATCAATAATTTCATTAAAGTGAATGACAATGTTATGAAATAGCATACCAAACTTTGTGGAATTAAGTCAAAGCAGTACTTAGGAGAAAATTTATATCTCTAAACACTTAAATCAATAAAATAGAGGAAAAAAATAGAACAATGAATTGGTCCTGTAATTTTTTAAAAACCTAGAAAAGGAGTAATTTTAAATCATTAAATAAAAACCAAAATGGAAAAGCTTTATAGTCAAAAGAGATATTAATGAAATTGAAAGTTAAAAAAATCAAACTAATAAATAAAAATTGAAACTTTTTACTGGGGGGAAGCAGAAGGAAGATAAATCATTGGCAATTTGATTTTTTTTTAAAAAAGAAGAAGAAAATCAAATTACCAATATCAAAAATAAAAAAGGGAAATTCACCACTAATCAAAATAAAGTTAAAACAATTATTGAGTTATTTTATGTAGAGGGGTGAAACTCTTGAGTCGATGCAGTGAGGTCAGTTCGAGCACTTAAGGCTAATTACTGATTGGATAATACTCTATGGGCGTGTGGTGGGGGAATGGCCCTTCCCACTATCCTGTGCTGGCTTGATAATTAGGGTATACAGAGAATTATAGGAGGGACTAGGAGGTGGAATAAGATGAGCCAGGGTTAGTTTGGCAGTAGACGAGGGAGAAGGAAGGTCACAGAGATTCTGCTTCCATCCAATTCAATCCTACCTCGAAAGACCAAGAATAAAGGTTAAGGACTTTTGCTTATTCTGACTCTGGCTGATTCTAAGGTATCCAGGGTGCTAACACAGTTATCACAATTTTATCCAATTAATCATCCAGTCTTACATAAGAGGAAATAGAATGCTTAAATAACTCTATCTTAGAAAAGAATTTGAAAAAAGCCACAAATGGCAGAAATCAACATCACACACTGTATAAACCAAGATAAGAGTAAAATGTATACATAATTTAAACACAAAGTAAGATATTATAAGAAAATATAGAAAACATAGCAAATCTTACCTCTCAAATCCAAGGATAAGAAAAGAGTTTATGACCTATTTAAACAAGAGATATAAAGGATCATGGGTAGTAAAATGTATAATTTTGATTAAATGAAATTAAAATTTATTTGTGAAAACAAAACTAATACAGCCAAAATTAGAAGGAAAGCAGCAAATTGGGGGTGTGGGGAATGGCTACAGAATGTTTTTTTGATAAAGGTCTCATTTCTGAAACATGGGACAAAAAGTTAAATTTATTAAAATATAAGTACATGAACAGATAGTTTTCTGAAGAAAAAATCAAAATTATGTATAGTCATGTGAAAAAATTATCTTAATCACTATTACTAGAGAAATACAAATTAAAACAATACTTAGATGCCATCTCACCCATATCAGATTGTCTAACACAACAGAAAAGGAAAATAATGAATTCTGGAGGGGATGATTGGGATATTAATGTATTGTTGGTGGAATTGTGAACTAATCTGACCATTCTAGAAAGCAATTTGGGACTATGATCCAAAACTCTGTATATTTCTTTGTCCTAGTAATATTATTACTATACTGAAAGAGGTCAAAAAATGGAGAAAAATACTTATGTCTATAAAGATATTTATAGCAACTCTTTTTGTGATAGCAAAGAATTAGAAATTGAGGGGATGCTCAACAACTGGGGAATAGCTGGACAGCTTGTGGTATGATTGTGATATTATACCATTATTATAAAAAATAACAAGCATAATACTCTCACAAAAAAACTAAGTTCTCTTATGTCATCTGATGCAAAGTGAAGTGAGCAGAACCAGGAGAAAATTGTATACAGTAATAGCAATATTGTACAATGATCAGCATAGGTATCCTGAACAAAACAATGATCCATTTACAATCCCAAAGGACTTAGAATGAAAAATACTATCCATCTTTAGAGAGAAAACTGATTAAGTCTGAGTGCAGATTAAAATATAATTTTTTCACCTTTTTTTTTTTTTGCAAAAGTGCTAAAATAGAAATGTGCTTTGTATGATTTTACAAGTATAATTGAGATCACATTTCTTCCCTTCTCAAACAGTGAGGAAGAAGTATAAGGGAGGGAGAAAATTTGGAATTCAAAAAAATTTTTAAATGAATGTTAAAAGTTAGTAGTAATTTAAAAAAAAAAGAATAACAAGATATAGCTAGTGAAAGAGGAGAGTCAAAGATAAGTTCAGTGTTTCAAATATGTAAGACTAGGAGAATTGTATTTCTATCATTAGGAACTGTCACATTTAGAATAGGCATAGTTTTAGAAAGGAAGATGGTAAGTTTGGGACATGATGAGTTTCAGATATTAATTTGACATCCAGATAGACATATCTAACAGGCATTTGTGATAAGACTTTGTGCAAAAAAAATCAAGAATTATAACTATCGTGAGTGGGAAGAGCCCTAAATTATGAATCAAAGCACTTGAATATTTATTCCCATGCTACCATTAGCTAGCAACAAAACCATGGAAAAGCAACTGACTATTAATTTCATCATCTGTAAAATGGAAATAATAATAGTTATATATCTCTTAGGGTTGTGAAAATCAAATTACATAACATGTAGAAACATGATTTGAAAATAATAAACTACTCATCAATAGAAAATATCAATAGCAAATGAAAAATAACTAATTTACATTGTAAAATGATATTTTATGTTTCTTCTCTTTCAAGGATCTTCTGAATGCTATTTGTTAAACCCAGCCTTACTTAAGGTTTGATTTACAAAGTATTCAAAATATATAACTTCAGAAATGTACTGGTAAATATTTAACTGGTTCTCTGGGGTGAAAATGTAACCATGATAAACTTTTAAATTTATTTTCCATTATTAACATGTTCTTCATCACTTTTTTGTTCTTAAATCAAGACAATAAGTAAAACCAACAAAATATTAAGTTCTAGTTTGTAGTGTTTGTCGATTTCCAAGATGTAAATGCTCACAGTGAAAATTTAACAATCAGCTCTGTTCAACTCTAACACATCCTTGTGTCATTTATAGCATAAAAACTAACACTGGAAAACAAATTAAAGGAGAAAGGAAGAAATTATCTTTTTAACCTATGATAAAGTAAGAGCTCACTAAACAAGTAACTGACAGGATCACAAGAAAAAATGGACAATTTTGATTTTATAAAATTTAAAAGTTTTCACACAAACAAATCTAATGTAGCCATTATAAAAGGAAATATAACAGGGGGAAATCTTTGCAACTATTTTCTATGATAAAAAAAAAATTCTCATTTTCAAGATTTGGTTCAAATTTATAAGATTAAGAGTCATTCCTCAATAGATAGATAAATAATTAAAGGATATGAACAAGTAACTTTCATGAGTAGAAATTCAAACTATCAAGCAGCACAACTACATCACTAATAATTTGAAAAATTCAAAATAAAGTGACTTTGAAATTCCACCTTATGGTTATAAGATTGACAAAAATGACAAAAGAAGTGAGTAGCTCTGGGAAATCTGGTACATTAATACATTGTAGGCTGAGCTGTGAATTGAACCAGCTATTCAAAAAGCAATGTGGAGTTATGTTGTCCAAATTACCAAATTATATATCCTTTAATGCAAGTCTGCTAATACTAAACATAATCCATAGAATCAAAGAAAAAATAGAAAGGTTATATTGGTATAGAAATATGTAAGCAGCTCTCATCATGATTTTACCAGATTGGAATGCCTCCTACTGAGGAATGACTAAACAATTTATAGTACAATAATGGAATGGAATATCATTGTGCCTTAAGAAACAAAGTAATTGTCGATTTCAGAGGAAATCAAGTTTTGAATTGATGCAAAGTAAAGTAAACAGAAGTAGAAGAACAATTTATACAATAATAATATTATAGGGGAACCAAACTTGAAATATTTTAGAATACTGATCAATTCAAGGATAAACTATAACTCCAAGAGAATGAAAGTGAAATATGCCACTTACCTCCTGAAAGAGAAATGATGAAGTTAATAATAATAAAAGACTCACACAGTGGTTAATATGGGACATTTTTTTGCTAAACTATTTGGATATATATTGAGGAATTTATTTTAGATTTTCTTTGGTTTGTAATTTTGTTTGATAGAAGGAACTGCCTTGTAAAAGGTACATATTGGTTAAATATATTTATTGCTGGAAAAAATTTTTTTTAAAAAGCAGAGGAATAAAAGGTACCTAGAAAAGTCTTTTGTTGCCTAAATATCCTCAATGACTTATATGTAATACCTAAAATTCCATCACTGCAATTCATTCCTTTGACTGGGTTATGTCTTTGAAAAATCTTTGTTAAAAGCAAAACTACTTACTAGTAGGGAAAACACATTAAGTCATTATGCATCATTAGCATCTCCGGTATATTCAATTTTAATTCTCTGGAAAAGTACAGTCCCATGATGCAATGCATAGTCATACAGCAAGTTGTACTAGTATGTGGGTAGGTAGGACCATAGTGCATGAAGTGCTGGGCCTGGAAACAGGAAGATTCATTTTCCCAAATTCAAATATGGATTCAGACTAGCTGTGTGACCCTGGAAAAATTAGTTAACTGTGTTTGACTTAGTTTTATCATCTGGAAAATGAGTTGGAGAAGGAATTAGCCAACCAGTTCAGTCTCTCTGCCATGAAAACTCCCAAAAGAATCATGAACTGTCACACACAGCTAAAATTAATGAACAATAGTTCATTGGAATTGGAAAAATGGATCTTCATTTCAGGAAAAAAAATTTGTAACTCTGGGTGAGTCATATCAAATACAGAATTAATGTTTTTGTGTCTCACTTTCCTCACCAGAACCTCCACTTTTTCCTATGAAAAAGAAAGTTTAGGCTAGATGATTCCTAAATTATATTGTAGTTTTAAATCTGAGATGCAATTATGTATACATAGACTTTTAGCTTATTTTGCTTTACTTCTTTTTTTTAAGCCAGGGATATCTAAGTGTATCTTCAACATAATATATTTCAAACCATTTGAGAAGTATGTCTTATTCTATTTAAAACTGTTCAAGTTTTCTGTGTTTTGGTATTGAATGCCCATAAACCCATCCTGATATAAAGAGACTAAGCAGGCACTGACTGGCCCATGTTTTTATGCTATTCACATGGATACACTTTTTCCATCCTATTCTTTCATCTAACCCCAGGCAAGAGATAGGATGTAATAGAAACATAATTTAATGATTTAAAGTAGAGTTTGTATTTTTTTCCTCTTGGCAGAAGGAGAATGTTCTTCCATGTCATTAAGACAAAGTGGATTCCCTGCAAAAGGTCATTTAAAATGAGAATGATCTGTGGTGTATGTTGTCTGTGGCTTGCTGGAAAATGGAGAGAGTCATTCAAATATAACAGTTACCTCATCCAAACAATTTATATTCTCACTCTAATGAAACATGATTGCTTCTTCAATCTTAAATTAAATTTTATTTAATTCAAATATTGTATATGTCATCATGATAGTATCTATAGCATTATAACTCTGAAGGGAGAATCAGAGTCCCTTAGACTGGGTGTTTGTTCTTACTGTGGTATGACTTCTAGCATAATGCATTTTCATTTTAAGTTCAACTAAAGAAAATAAATTCCTGAGTACAAAGCTTTTGATGGCCTAGACTAGACTTTTAAGGATTAAAGGATTCTACTAAAAAGAACATTAACTTTTAAATGACCATTCTACAATTTTTGTCAGGATACCAGTTTGAATAAAAAAAGGTTTGCAGTTACAGATAACACCAAGGGCCAATTTCTATTTTTAATAATCAGCATCATTATAAAACTAATTGCATTTCAACACTCAATCTACCATGGGCATGAATAAATGAGAAAACTATCATGTTTGCATATCACATATATTATACTTAATGTTTAACCATAGGTTAATGTCCAACATTAACCTGAGCATTTGGTTAATGCTGTGAACAAAAACACACATGTGATACACAAATACACTCTTGATTTAATGACTGTAAGTTTCCTGATCTGATTTTTTTTTGATAATACTATACTTTCCTATTGAACCTGAAGATTAGCTAGTTTTCCATGCTACAATTTAATATTTTGAAAATTAGCAGTTCTATATCTGCACATGAATCTATGTCTCTATTATTGAAATGTTGTAATATATAAATTGAAGAATGATGTACAGAGCATTATAGCAAAATATAAATTATTCTATTTGATTTTCTTGAAGGATATGCTATTTATTCCTAAATTATAGCAAAAGCATGAAAATTCTTTCTGTTAAGTTCATGGACAAGCTTGAAGTACTTAGGGAATTTTATTAAACTACCTCAAACTACATAAACATCAAATACAGAATCCTATATGATATAATGATATTTTATCTTTTGTTGCTCATCTTTTTATAAGTACTGGTGGAAAAGCATATGCATCAAAATAAAAGCCATCATAGTCTGAAAAACACAATGCTACACAAGTCCAGCTTATTCTTAGGATGAACATGGTCCTAGATTTATTTCTGATATAGACTGTTAGGTTTGGACATGGAGGGATTTCAGTAGGACTAGTCTCAAGTCTACTTTATTCAATGCTAAGAGGTTGCAAAAGGTAAGAGCCAACCTGGTCAGTCTAGTTGTAAGGTTCTGGTTGGTTTTCTGGAGGTCTCTGGACCAGCCTTCATTTCAGCAAAGTAAATCACCATGAGAATAGCCAGGGATAAAGTCCAAATTCTTTATTATCTTCATAATCTAGTTAACTTGTCTGGGGCCCGGGCTAGTTTTCTTGAGGTCCTCCAGAATGTGTCTTGGTTTCTGTGAGGAAGGCAGGAGGACTACCATGACAGTTTCTGTCTTGAAGTCTCTCTCAGTCCAAAGACTTGTGCTCTAGTCTCCAGCCACCACAAAGGTGGGAAATGGAATGAATGTCTCTCCTTGGTTCCAAAAGCTTGCGCTCCCACCTCCAGTTCTCTGTCTTCTCTGAGTCTGTCTCTGAGCCCTTCTTTGGCTGAGTTTGTCCCAGTTTATATGCAATATACTGAGGATAAATCAATCATTATATCACTAGGGAACCATGATTTGTTATAAGATTAAATGAATCAAAATGAACTAGAGAATTATTAATCACCATGCTAAACTAGGTAACCATTGTCTTATCAATTCCACTTAGCACCTTGTAAGAATCCTTGCTTCAAGTACAGAGTTCTGGCCATTACATCTCCTGCTTTCTTTTGTTTTAGAACATAGGTGGCCACACCCTCCCTAACTTCTCAGGGAGGTGAGACCCCCAAAAAGGAGGTGATCATGCCTTCCCTGACTTCTCAAAAAGGGGGGTGAAAGCACCAAAGAAGGAGGTGATCACGCCCTTGCTGATGTCTCAGGAGGGAGATGAAAACACTAAAGGGAAATGGAAACTCAAAACAGATTAGCGGGTTTCTGAAGGAGCTTACTTGAAACAGGTATACATAAATCCATCAACATGGAAGTCATTACACAAGCACATAATAACACAGGCTAGTAGCGATGTAACAAACAACTTGAAACAACATGAGGAATTATACATATCCATAAATCCTAGAAATAGTCCAAAACCAATCTATTGTCCATTACTTCACATGCCTCAGGAAATCCAATAATTTCTGAAAGTTTTGAAGTCTGGCAATAGTCTCATGGTGTGTCAGGGAATCCAATGATTCCTGCAGATTTTGAAGTCCTGTATCAGTCTTATCATGTCTCAGGAAATCCAATGATGCCTGCTAGTTTTAAAATTCTGCAACAATCTTATCAACAATTTTTCATCTTGGGGAATCCAATGATTCCTGCTGGTTTTAAAGTCCTGCAACAGTCTCATTCTCAGCCATGCTCTTTCAGTGTCAGATGTTTCTTAGGTCTTCTCCTTTGTTTCAAGATTTTTCTGGTTTTCTGTCTCTCTCAAGGTGCTCATTGCCACCCATCTGCCCATCTGATTCCTTCTCCATCTTTAGAGATACAAGCAAACTCTCTCCCAAGCAGTTAACTTATCTAGTCCCTTCTATTTACCACTTTCTAAATCTCTCCTCATCATCTGGCAATTACATTGAAGCTGCTCGCACTGGACACTGCCCTTCTGTTGGGTTAAAAAGCCTGTATTCTCCCCAATTGTAATCCCTTTCTCCCATCTGATTGCTTTTTGGCTGATTGATCATATCAAAGTATTGAACTTCTAAAGACTATGAGTGTAAACTTGGCTGCCATCATGGCCCACCTGTTTTTTTTTTTTGTTTTGTTTTGTTTTGTTTTGTTTTTTGAGGTCTTGGAGCTAGTCCCTGGCTGTCTTTTCCCTAGGTCAATCTACATTCTGATGCCCAGTGGAAGCCTTTATTGCATTTTGGACATAGGGTTCTGGGTCTTGTTCTCTCACACATCTATTTCTATGCCAAGATTGAGCTTTCAGATGCCCTACTTTACCACAGTGAAAGCACTGACAAGTCTCTCTGGAAGACCCTTGACAAAGGGACTTTGTCTTCCCATGTTCTGCATCATAGCCTGGGTATAAAAGGCATTTGTGTCCACTGTGGCACAGTATCTTATGATCTCTTCTAAAGGAGCATCTTTGTATAGTCCCAATATTATTCTTCTACACACTTCATTAGCATTTGCTTTAGCGAGTTGTCTTATCCTAATTCCTGTAGCTGCATTTTCTCCAATCATTCCTATGACAGCTGTCTGCAGATGTCCCACAAAATCAGCAAAGGGTTTATTTGGACCTTGCTCTATTTTCATGAAGGCTTCCCCTCTATCTTGCTTTCCTAGGAGGATTACCATGCTTTGATAGTAGCAGCAGCAATTTGCTCATATGCTGTCAAACAGTAATTAATCTATGCTAAAGCATCTGCATACTGACCTTTATCTGCTTGTTGATCAAAGGTGATTTGTATATTAATTCCAGTTTGTCAATTTTGTTGAGCTTGTATCCTACATAGTTCATTGTACTCCAAAAGCCACAACAAGCTTTGTCCAGGTTCTAAACATGTCCTTTCTATTGATTTCCGATCACTGGAGGTTAAAATTTCATAAGCCAAATTCTCTAATACCATCTTAACACAAGACAATGTAGCCCCATAAAGAGTGCAACCCCTTTTTAAATCTTTGATAATTTCCAAATCAAAAGGAGTGTATCTTCTCCTTTGTTGACCTGAAGAGTCAAACTCTTGAATGATAGGGTATCCATTTATTTTTAAATCAGATATATCCTGTCCTTCTTTTTTAGCTTTAACTAGTGCCTTTTGTAATTGTGTCATAAGCTGTTTCATAGGTGGTGCTGATTGTGTCACTGTCCCTCCGTCTCCTCCTTCTTCCTCTACCCATGAAAGGTTAATTGAGGGGGATAGATCAGGGGATAGGGAATGCCCTAAATGGCTTTTGCTGTGAAGCAGCATAGCCTTAATTTCATTAGCCTTGTACTTAACTCCATTCTTGTCTAATTCTTTATGCTTTTCAGTTGCTATATTAATACCCTCTTCCTCCTGCTCTTTCTTCTTTTTCCTTATTCTAATACTTATGTAATTCCTTAAAGCCAATTGTATTAAGTTATATGTATAGAGTGTTTCTTTAGGAATTGAATCAGGACCATTATCATTTAATATTCTATTAATTGCTCTCCTACTAATTTCCACTTTTCTGGCTCTAATTCTTCTTTCTTTGAGAACCAAGGAGAAGAGTACTGTAATGGTTCTAAAAGTACAATGATCTGCTCCCAAGTTACAATCAAACCTTTGTTTTTTATCAGTTTAACTATGCTTTTGACTCATTTTCCTTGTGGTGGAGAAGGCTGTTTTGTAAACATTTGTCCCATTTCAGCTGAAACACTAGTTTAGCCCTTAATAGCCCTTGTCTATTTTTGTATCACCCTAATTTCTGGGTCACAGATGTAGATAGGTCCTTATCCCCATGTTTGGACACCAAAATGTAAGATTCTGGATGGTTTTCTGGACTTCTCTGGACCAGCTTTCATTTCAGCAGAGTAATCACCACGAGAATAGCCAGAGATAAAGTCCTAATTCTTTGTTATCTCCTACACAATCTAGTTCCCTTGCCTGGGGCCCAGATTAGCCTTCTTGAAGTCCTCCAGAATGTGTCTTTGTTTCTGTGGGGGAGACAGGTGGACCACCATGACAGTCTCTGTCTTGAAGTTTCTCTCAGTCCAAGGGTTGTGCTCCAGCCTCCAGCCACCACAAAGGTGGGAAATGGAATGAATGTTTCTTCTTGGCTCTGAGAGCGTGAGCTCCCACCTACGGTTCTTTATCTTTCTCTGAGTCTATCTCCAATCTCTTCTTTGGCTGAGTTTGGCCCAGTTTATTTATATGCAGTATACTGAGTATAAACCAATCATTATATCACTAGGGAACCATGATTTGTTGTAAGATTAAATCAATCATACTGAACTAGAGAACTATTAATCAACATGCTAAACTAGATAACCATTGCACTATCAATTACACTTAGTTAGCACCTTGTAAGAATCCTTGTTTCAAATACAGAGTTCTGCCCCATTACATCTAGTGACTTAATAAGAGATTGTAATGAAATCAGACATGCATCTTAGTTGAGAAATTAACTATAGTAAGAGGACATTCAGAGATATCCACTGAGGCTATAGTTGATTCAATGGAATCCAGCTATACTGCCATCAATCATCAGTGGTTTAAAGCAGGAAAGAATACTTTTTAAAAAGTATTTATTGTGTGATCTTAAGCAAGTCACTTAACCCCAATTGCCTCAGGGGAAAAAATTATTTGTTAAGTGCTTACTATATGTAAAAATTTACTATATGTAAAAAACTGTGCAGAACCCTGGGAATATGAATAATCAACCAAGATAGTCCTTGATCCCAAGAAACTCATATTCTATAGGGGAACAGAATATATATAGGTTGCAGCTACAAGTCAGATTGAAATATACCATGGATCCTTAGATTATAAGGGCAGAGAAGAAGATAATACATTTAGGCATTTAATAAATTGTTATTGATTGAATTATTGACCATTAATTATATTTCCACTGATAAAAGCATATGCATTCATGATATTGAACCATTTGGCAATGCTGAGTCAAAGTCTATGGAGGGAGGTGGCCAAAGTGGTTGTATGTAATCTGATTTCCCTGGCACATGCCTGAGCCAATTAAATCTTTGGGTAGTTTGAATATGTTTTAAGGAAAAACTAGTTTAAACTGCTTAGGAAATATCCTCTTAGGATATTGATTTTATCACAAAATTCATTAGAATTTTTCAGGCAGTTGGAAATTTATAATCCCTAAAATAGCCCTGCCAAGCCTCCTCTATAGCTAACTTTGTGGTAACATCTTGTGTGCTTCTTGGTAGATTTGGGACTACGTTTCTGGGAACTAATATAAAAGAAGTTTAACTAGGCAGCAGATAGAAATAGAATTCATTTTGTAACTTAATTTTTATTTGTTCTAAAGTCCCCTTCTTATATCATAGAATCATAAACTTAGATCTGAAAAAGTCCCTTGAGGTCATCTAGTCCAATTTTCTCATTTTATAGATGAGGAAACTGAGGCCCAGATGGACAAGTGACTTACCTAATGTCCCTCAAATAGTAAGTGACAAAGCTCAGTTTCAAATCCAGGACCTCTTGCTCTACACTCAGTGTTTTTCTCACTATACTGCAATGGGCATTAAGGATCAGACCTTTTTTCAAATCGCAAACTCTAAAATGAATGCTTACATTAGTGTTTTCATCATACCACTCCCCTGAGTAAGTTTATTATACTTCAAAAATATCTCAACTTTTAAGAGACGTACTTATGTATTTTACCAACTGTTCAAAACTGTGCAGAGCCCTGGGAATATGAATAATCAACCAAGATAGTCCTTGATCCCAAGAAACTCATATTCTATAGGGGAACAGAATATATATAGGTTGCAGCTACAAGTCAGATTGAAATATACCATGGATCCTTAGATTATAGGGGCAGAGCAGAAGATAATACATTTAGGCATTTAATAAATTGTTATTTCTTAATGCACATAATCACAAAAGAATCTATATCTGCCTTAAATGCCAAGTAACCTCAGGCCTTGTTCAATGACTACCTTGTTCATTCACGGCTGAGTTGAACTAATTAAAGATGGACTTGGGTTAAATTCCTAATGATACTTTTAGTCCTCTTCTCAATCAGGTTCTCTGATATACACCCTTATGTAAAACTATCACATATTCCTTGTCCATTCCATTCAATGACCTTAAATTCTGTTGTATGTTTGAATAGTCAGGAAATATATATATATATATTTGCTACTGAGAAAAGCTCAAAGAATTTCCTATTTCCCCCTCAAATTTATAAAACATCTGTCAGCCTTCGGGTGACTTTAGAGGCTTATAAGCGAAGAAATCTGGGAGAAACTGAGTTATCCTTAAATCCTTTAAGTTATAGACCTTAGAATTATAAGCAACTCTAGTGGTCTTCTAACCTACCACCACCACTACAATAATTTTATAGATGAAGAAACTGAAGTACAGCACAATTAAGGGATTTGACCAAGGTCACACATAAAGGAAACATCTGTGGTGGAATCTGATCCTAAATCTTCCCAACTCTATCATGTTATTTCTTCTGCTATCTTCATTCAAAAGCCTGAAATAAAAAATCTGTGTAATCTTAGGGTATTTTTTACACTTCTGACTCATTGTTCCCAAACAGATTATCTGAGAACTTTAGTATCCAACAGCATCAGCATCTCCCAAGAAAGCAGAATCAACTTCTTTTAACTTCTCTATTAAGAGACACTACAGAGTTTTATTTACAAGTTAATGGAAATGGTGGAACTTACATAAAAGTTCAAAAAAATGGTGATATTCCATCCAATTAGCATTCCTCTTCCCAGCAAGCTGTATATGCAGTCAAAATAACTTATCATTAGGTAGGGCTTTAGTTAGGGGAACAATGTATCTTGATGATATATAATGCTACTCTTTCTAATCAGCATTGCACTCTACAAATGTCAGTGTACATAAATCACCATAATATCTTCCTGTTGCTTATCTGATCTTCACAGATCTGATGAAGCTCTCTTCTTGATCATCAATAAACAGGTGGTGGGCAGCTTTTTTCTGGTCCTATCAATTATCCTTCATAGATTTTCATTCCTGGACTTTCCTCAGTGACTTTTTTTGACTATGCTATTCCAAGGAAGTGATATTCCTGTTTCTATCATCTGTCTTCCGCATTCTCATTCTCCTCCAGCAGAAGATGCTCATCATCCTTCCTAAGGACTATTTCTTTAATATTGGCTCTCAGAACTAAATGGATGCCCATCAATTAGAATGGCTGAATAAATTGTGGTATGTGAATGTTATGGAATATTAATGTTCTGTAAAAATGACCAGCAGGATGATTTCAGAGAGGTCTGTAGAAACCTACATGAACTGATGCTAAGTGAAATGAGCAGAACTGGGAGCTCATTACACAGAAACAAGATTATACAATGATCAATTCTGATGAGTGTGTCTGTCTTCAACAATGAGATGATTCAAACTAATTCCAATTGTTCAATAATGAAGAGAGTCATTTACATGCAGAGAGAGGACTGTGGGAAGTGAATGTGGTTCACAACAGCATTTTCACTCTTTTTGTTGTTGCTTGCTTTTGTTGCCTGCATTTTATCTTGCTTCTTTTTATACTGGTTTGATTTGATTTTTCTTGTGCAGCACAATAATTGTATAAATATGTATGCATATTTGACAAAATACAACATCTATCCTATTAAAAACACTTGAGGGTATAGGAATTAATTGACTTTTCCTTTAAATAGTCAGTTACATCTATTTAAACCATCAGTAAGCATTATATATAATGGGGATAAACTGGAACCATTCCCAATAAGATCAGAAGTGAAACAAGGTTTCCCACTATCACCATTACTGTTCAATATTGTATTAGAGATGCTAGCTTCGTCAATAAGAGTTGAGAAAGAGATTAAAGGAATTAGAGTACATAATGAAAAAACCAAATTATCACTCTTTACATATGATATTATGATCTACTTAGAGAACCCCAGAGATTCTACTAAAAAGCTATTAGAAATAATCCACACCTTTGGCAAAGTTTCAGGATACAAAATAAACCCACAAAAATCATCAGCATTCTTATATATCACTAATAAAATCCAACAGTTAGAGATAAAAAGAGAAATTTCATTTAAAGTAACTGCCTATAGTATAAAATATTTAGGAATCTATCTACCAAGGGAAAGTCAGGAACTATATGAGCAAAACTGTAAAACACTTTCCACAAATAAAGTCAGATCTAACCAATTGGAAAAATATTAAGTGCTCATGGATGGGTCGAGTGAATATAATAAAGATGACAATACTACCTAAACTAATTTATTTGTTTAGTGCTATGCCAATCAGACTCCCATTTTGATGACCTAGAAAAAATAACAACAAAATTCACTGGAAGAACAAAAGGTCAAGACTTTCAAGGGAGCTAATGAAAAAAAAAATCAAATGAAGGTGGCCTAGCTGTACCAGTTCTAAAACTATATTATAAAGCAGAGGTCACCAAAACTATTTGGTATTGGCTAAGTAGACTAATTGATCAGTGGAATAGGTTAGGTTCAAAGGACAAAATTGTCAATAACTATAATAATCTAGTGTTTGACAAAACCAAAGATCCCAGCTTTTAGGACAAGAATTCACTATTTGACAAAAACTTCTGGGAAAATTAGAAATTAGTATGGCAGAAACTAGGCATTGACCCAACTTAACATTGTACACCAAGATAAGGTCAAAATGGATTCATGATTTAGGCATAAAGAATGAGATTATAAATAAATTAGAAGAACATAGGATACTTTACCTCTCAGACCTGTGGAGGAGGAAGGAATTTGTGACCAAAGAAGAACTAGAGATCATTTTTGATCACAAAATAGAAAATTTTGATTATATCAAATTGAAAAGCTTTTGTATAAACAAAACTAATGCAGACAAGATTAGAACAGAAACAATAGACTGGGAAAACATTTTTACAGTCAAAGGTTCTGATTAAGGCCTCATTTCCAAAATATAAAAAGAATTGACTCTAATTTATAAGAAGTCAAGCCATTCACCAATTGATAAATGGTCAAAGGATATGAACAGACAATTTTCAGATGAAATTGAAACTATTTCTAGCCATATGAAAAGATGCTCCAAATCATTATTAATCAGAGAAATGCAAATTAAGACAATTCTGAGATACCACTACACACCTGTCAGATTGACTAGGATGACAGGAAAAGATAATGCTGAATGTTGGAGGGGATGTGAGAAAACTAGGACAGTGATTGTTGGTGGAATTGTGAATACATCCAGCCATTCTGGAGAACAATTCAGAACTATGCTTAAAAAATTATCAGACTGCGCATACCCTTTGATCTAGCAGTGTTACAACTGGGCTTATATCCTAAAGAGATCATAAAGAAGGGAAAGGGACCTGTATGTGCAAAAATGTTTGTGACAGCCCTTTTTGTAGTGGCTAGAAATTAGCAATTGAATGGATGCCCATCATTTGGAGAATGGCTGAATAAATTGTGGTATATAAATATTATGGAATATTATTGTTCAGTAAGAAATGACCAGCGAGATGATTTCAGAAAGGACTGAAGAGACTTACATGAACTGATGTCGAGTGAAATGAGCAGGACTAAGAGATCATTATATACTTCAGCAACAATACAATATGATGATCAATTCTGATGGACGTGGCTCTCTTCAACAAAGAGATGAACCACATGAGTTCCATTTGTTCAATAATGAAGAGAACCAGCAACACCCAGTGAAAGAACTCTGGGACATGAGTGTGAACCACAACATAGCATTTCCACTCCCTTTTTTTCTGCTTGCATTTTTGATTTCCTTATCAGGTTAATTTTACCTTATTTCTAAAGCTTATTTTTCTTGCACAGCAAAATAACTATGAATATGTATACATATATTGTATTTAACATATATTTTAACAAATTTAACATGTATTAGTCTACCTGCCGTCTCGGGGAGGGGGTGGGGGAAAGATAATGTGGAATGTTGAAGGGGATGTGGGAAAACAGGGACACTGATACGTTGTTGGTGGAATTGTGAACACATCCAGCTATTCTGGAGAACAATTTGGAACTATGCTTATAAAGTTATCAAACTGTCCATACCCTTTGATCCAGCAGTATTTCTACTGGGTTTATACCCCAAAGAAATACTAAAGAAGGGAAAGGGACCTGTATGTACCAAAATGTTTGTGGCAGCCCTGTTTGTAGTGGCTAGAAGCTGGAAAATGAATGGATGCCTATCAATTGGAGAATGGTTGATTAAATTGTGGTATATGAATTTATGGAATATTATTGTTCTGTAAGAAATGACCAGCAGGATGAATACAGAAAGGATTGGCAAGACTTACATGAACTGATGCTAAGTGAAATGAGCAGAATCAGGAGGTCATTATATATCTCAACAATGACACTATATGAGGATGTATTCTGATGGAAGTGGATTTCTTTGACAAAGAGATCTAACTCAGTTTCAATTGATCGAGGACGGACAGAAGCAGCTATACCCAAAGAAAGAACACTGGGAAATGAATGGAAACTCCTTGCATTTTTGTTTTTCTTCCCAGATTATTTATACCTTCTGAATCCAATTATCCCTGTGCAACAAGAGAACTGTTCCGTTCTTCACACATATATTGTATCTAGGATATAGTATAACCTATTTAACATGTATAGGACTGCTTGCCATCTGGGGGAGGGGGTGGAGGGAGGAAGGGGAAAAATCAGAACAGAAGTGAGTGCAAGGGATAATGTTGTAAAAAATTACCCTAGCATGGGTTCTGTCAATAAAAAGTTATTAAAGAGAAAAAAAAATAAAATTGTAGTTCAATTGATGGCAAATTTTAATATAGCTCTCTATTTAAGAGGTTTTCTTGGCGACCATTACCCTCTAACATTCATTCTCTTACATAGATATGCTAGTATCGGAATTTATTTCTTATGCTAAAAAACACTGGTCATGTTTATATACTATTTCTCATAATAGCAGCAGCAGTAGTAGTAGCAAATACAGAGGCACCTGAATTATGCATATGAATTATGCACCAGAACATTTTTTAATATTCTAATTTTTATCAATATGTTGGAAACAGTTTGAAAATGGGAAAAAAAATCTTTTACTTTCATATCCTCATTCTTAAACCCTTTTGTCTTAATAACCAGTATGACAAAGTTTGTTGAACAAGGACAGACACACTACTATCTCAATACCCCGTATGAATTGCCATGTGCTGAAATAGTCTGACAGGGAGGAAAAGGAAAGGATATGACCACAGACTATATAACAATCTGCCTTCAATCTGCCTAGGCTAGAGTCAATGTGACGCAGGCAGAATGCTTTTGAAATCAATTATTGAATTCTTTCATTTATTTAAAAATAAAATGAGTAAGAATATTATTACAACATTTGGAATCAAGAAAACCTTCTTTTAAGTCCTCTATCTGACATCTACTGATCTTAGGACTCTAAACAAGTCACTTAACTTCCTGCTATCCAAAAAAATTTTCTAGAGGTTTCAGAAGAGTTGAAGAGAGTTTTCTCAATAGGGATTCCCATAAAATCACAAGATGACCAAAACTGCATACAATTTGTTTAAATAAAATGATAAAACATAAATATATTATGATTCAGGAAAGCATAATGGATAATTGACTCTCTTTGCAACCAGTTGAAGTCTTGGCTTTGACAGATACTGGTTGTATGACCATTAATACCCCAACTTATCTTTCTGCTTCTAAGTTTATAAAGTGTAGAGAAGTTTTTGATCAGCATTGGTAGAAGAAATTTCTGTAGTAGGATTTCGTTAAAGGGATAAATCTAGGTACTAGATACATACACAACATTTATGAAGTGTCTCATACTGAAACTCTATGCAAATAGAGATAAATATAGGATTTCCTGAATTTATTAATGTCATTTTAAAGTATTAAATCTTTAAGGCTTAAATTTATACCTGGTCAACACATTCACAAATCTTTTTTTCTCTCTCTTTTCTTTCTCTATATATGTATATGTAGAATATATACACACATGTGGTATGGATATATGTACATATATAGATATGCATTCATATACACAGAGATGCAAATACATCTACATATTTATAGGTATATGTATTTTGTGTGTATTTATATTTATATTAATAAGACCTTCCCACTAAAGCACATGATTTGCTTGCGTATACTGTTTCCCATACATGAGCTCATTTGAGATAGCAAGACTATATTCTGTGAATGACATCTTGGCATCTGTCCTTCAGTGCCTCCTGATGCTGTAATTTTGCTGTTTCTGGGAGCAGTGCTTTCTTGGAAATGCAATGTTATCCAAGAACAGTTGTGAAAATATGGAAGATTGCACCCAAGCACTTTGGAAAGGATCTGTTGGGATCCCAGACCTGTTTAGCTGAGTTGTATAAATCACTAACCAAACAGAAAAATCACATATTGCTTAGGAAGCAAAGAAGACTTTCTTATGCCTGCATTCAAAATGTCTTTTTTAAGATACATTTGTTTTTACTGCTTTTCCCTGGAGTTATCATTAAGTTAATAATCACTCTTATTGTTCTGTGTGGTAACACCTCAATGTTTTTCTTTTTTTAAGCTGACCTGTTATATTCTGTTTGGTTTTTCTTGGTAAGTGGATTTCATCATGAAAGAAATGTGTGGGAAAGTAAGGGTGAAAAAAATACTATCTTTGAAAAAATAACAATAAAATGTGCTCTTCGTTGTCGACTTGTAAAGAACGACTTATTTCTGGAGTCTTTGGGATTTCCCTGAAAGTGAAAATATGTTCTTAAAAGGAAAAAAAAGAAAAAAGAAAAGAAAACTAGCATCAATCCAAAATGAAGACCACCACATTTTAGGGGGAGGATTCTTTAAATCCTTTCCTTTCCTCAGATGTTATGATATAACTCTAACCTACTCTATAATCTAAGTTCCAGATACTAACAAAAATAAATTATCATTCTATTATATCAAATCTTTGTGAATATATACAGGTGGATATGTATTTGTGTGTGCATATGAATGCATGTGTTTAAGATCCAGAGCCATGATTTCCTAAGGGTAAGAAGGGTTATCTAAGAGTACACGTTTTTTTAGTGTATCTGATTATCAATGACTTATTAAAGTCATTGGAGAGATTTTACTTTATAGAATTTAAAAGATGTTTTTCATCTTTTAAAGATGGGTTTCATGTAAAGAAAGTATATCCATAGATCAATCTTGTACAATATTTTCATCCAACTAAGGCCATGATAGTGCTTTACACACAGTATAAACTCAGTGAATATTTGTCATATGAATGAATGAATAAAAATCTGTATTGTCTAAATACAACTTTGGCAAGACTTTGGACAATATGTTAATATCCTTAGTTGACAGACATAATTCTTAGAATTATAGACTTCGAGATATAAGGAAACAAAGAAACCATCCAGTCCAAACTCCTGCATGTATAGATGAGAAAACTGAAGCCCAGGGAAGTTAATTGAGTTGCCCAAGATCATGTAGCTAGTATTATTAGTGATCAGCTCAAATCCAATGAGTGATCTTTGCATTGTAACTTGTATATCACTAATAAGTTTCATTTCTATTTTGTTTTTGAAAACAAATACAAAAACCTACTTAAACTCCCTCTCCCCCTTGAAGAAAGAAACGATTCTTTTTTTTTTTTTTTTTTTTTTATTTAATAGCCTTTTATTTACAGGATATATACATGGGTAACTTTACAGCATTAACAATCCAAACCTCTTGTTTCAATTTTTCACCTTTTACCCCCACCCCCTCCCCCTAGATGGCAGGATGACTAGATGTTAAAAATATAACTTAGATACAGAATAAGTAACATGACAAAACGTTATTTTGTTACAAAAAGAATCAGACTCTAAATATTTAAAATTAGCTTGTGAAGGAAATCAAAAATGCAGGTGGATAAAATAGGGATTGGGAATTCAATGTAATGGTTTTTAGTCATCTCCCGAGTTCTTTTCTGGGCATAGTGTTAGTTATTACTGTCCATTAGAAATGATTTTTGATCTTGTTGGGAGGATGGCCTGGGCCACCCTTCATATCTAGTATTGTTGTTAAGTATAAGATCTCCTGGTCCTGCCTTTATCAGCATCAGTTCGTTAAGTCTCCCCAGGCCTTCTTGAAATCATCCTTTGGGTTTTTGGTTTTCCATTTCATAAATTTTTTGCTTTCCAACTATGGCTTTGTTTAGTTTTAGAAAAAAGGGTGCCAAAAATTGTGCCAAAGGTTTCCTTTTTATATTTTTGGGTTTTTGTGCCCGTGGACCGGGTATGAAAGGAAATTTTGGATGTTTCAAATTTCCAAAATGGTTGGATTGTTAAACCCCCCAATGATTGCCCCGTTTTGATCCCTCCAAAATCATGTTTTTTTCCGTTTTAGAATTGAAGGTGTGGTGGTTTTAGTTGTTTAATTTGTTTTTGTTAATAATGATTGGAGACTTTTTATTGACTAGAAATGTTTCTTTTTCATTGAGAATTGTTTTTATTTTACTTTTTAATTGAGAATGGCGGGTTTTTTTTTGAGTATTTTTTTTGGAAATGGGGTTTTTGAATTTTTGATTGTTTTTTTCTTTTTTGTTTTTTCCGTTTTTTTTTGTTTTGTAAAAAATTTTTTTTTGGGGTAATAAATTTTTGTTTTGTGAGTCGATTTTTGTTTTGTTTTGGTAAAAGATTTTTCCAGGTTTTGGGGTAAATATTTTGTTTTCTTTTTTAAATATTTTTTTTTTATTTGCTTTTTTTTTTTTTTGGTGTAGGGTGGTAAGTGGATAATGTTTGTTTTGCATGGTTTTTTTTTGTAAAAAGTGTTTTTTTCAAAAGTGATGGGGTTTTAAAGACTGGGGCAGTGATTGTTTTTTTTTGAACACTTTTTCCCTGACAATAATTTTTTCTTTTTCCTTAGTTTTTGGTAATGTTTTTATTAAATATTTGTAGGTGGTAGGGGTTTTTTTTGTTTTTTTTTTTTTTTTGATTTTTTTTTTTTAATTGAATTTTTGTTTTTTTTTGTGTTAAAAGTGGGGTTTGGTGGTAGGGGCCCAAATAAAGGGGTTTGTTTTTGTTAAAGGTTGTTTTGAAGAGGGCTTTTTTTTCTGGGAGTGGCTTTTGGTGTGGTGGTTTGGTTTTTGGATTTTTTTTGCAGAGGGTTTTTGGTGTTTTAAAGGGGTTTTTGTACTTTGATTTGGGATTGAGTGAGGAAAAATGCGGGGTGGGCTGCTTTCCTGGCAATTTTGAAGTGATTTTTTGGTTTTTGGTGTTTTTTTTGGGGGTTGTTGGCCGGTAAAGAGGGGTTTGTTTTTGCTGCGGTTTTGTTTTTTTTTTTCTTTTGTAGGGGTGTTTTGGGCGGGGGTAAGGTGGGGGGTAAATTTTGTTTACTTTTTTGTGGGGCGGGTCGTGTTTGCTGTGGGTGGGGGGGAAGTGATGGGGGTGCCAGGTTTTTGGGGTGTGGCAGGGGAGTTGGGATGAAATGGGGCCTTGGATGAGCGGGGTGGCTGGCTTGCGGGTATGGGAGTTTTTTGCTGGAAAATTTTGGAAATTTTTGGATGTGTGTGTTGGTTTTGGAGATGATTTTTTTTGGGGGTTTTTGCGGGGATGAGTATTAGGGATGGGTTTGCATTTTTTTCTGTTTTTTGTGCCTGCCTGTTTGGGGTTTGTGTTTGTTTGTGTTGGGAAGGGGTTTTTTTGGTTTTTGCTGGGGCCATGGAGTTGGGGGGGCTTGTTTTTTGGGGTTTGGTGGGGCCTAAATTTGGTTTCTTGGGTTTTTTTTTGGGAGTGTTTTTTGTTTTATTTTTTTTTTTTTGAAATGGGATTGTTTCAAGTACTTTTTTTTGTTTTTGGAAGTTTGGTGGTGGGGTAAAAGGCCTTTTTTTTGTTTGGGGGTGGAAGTTTTTTTTTTTTTTGAAAATCTTTTATTTTTTCTTTTTTTTTTTTGGGCTTTTTTTTTTTTTTACTTTTGGGTTTTTGTTTTTTTTGTTTTTTTGGTTTTTTTTGTTGGTTTCATTTTTTTTTTTTTTGGGTTTTTGGTTTTATTTTTTTTTTTTTTGTTTCAAGGGGTTTTGTATTTTTTTGCCCTTTTATTTTTGGAATGAAGTTTCTTTGTTTTCCAAGGGTTTTTTGGGTTTGGTTTTGGGTTTTGGGGTTTCTTTTAATGGTTTTTGCTGAAATTTTTTACTGGAAAAGTAGGCTTGCTTTTTGATTTTTTTTTGGGTTTTTTTTTTTGGCTTTTAATGGTTTTTGTGTTGGAAAGTTGGTTTTTTTTTTTGGTTTCTTTTTCTTAAAGATCAAAGGCTTTTTTTTGGTTTTGTTTTATTTTTTACTTTTTGTTTTTTTGTTTTATTTTTTTCATTTGGAGTGTGGTTTGGAGTTTTGTTGGTTTTTTGTTTGTTTTTCTTTTCTTTTAAAAGGGTGCTGGGGTTTTTGGTGTTGGTATTTTGGTTTGTTTTTGTTGTTTATTTTTTTTTAGGTGATGTTTTTTTTTTACTAGATTTTTTTTATTTTTTGTTTTATTTAAAAGGTGATGGTTATTTTCTTTTTTTAACCCCTTTGGGGTTTTTTTTTTCTTTTTTTTTTTTTTTTTTTTTCTTTTTAAAGGTTTTTTTAAAAAAATTTGTTTTTTTGATTTTGGATTTGTTTGCATTTTTTTTTTTGGGGATTATTTTTTTTTTGGTTTTTTAAATGTTTTTTGCTCTTTTTTTTATTTTTGCTTAAATTTTTCTTTTTTGTTTTTTTGGCTCAATGTATTTTTTAATTTTTCCCTTTTGAGTTTTTTTTTTTTATTTTTTTTTTTCTTTTTCCCCTGGGAGGAAAGGGTTTTTTTAAAATGTTAATTTTTTTTGGCCTTTTGGGTGGGGTTTTTGTTTTTCTTTGTTTTTTGGGGTAGGTGGTTTTTGGGAGTGGTTTTTTTTTTTTTTCCCATTTGTTTCTTTCCTTCTATTTTTTTTTGGGGTTAAATTAGGTTTTTTTTTTTTTTCCAAGTGAAGAATTTTTTTTTTTTTTTCTTTTGGAGTTTTTTTTGAGTTTCCTTTTGTTTTAATTTTTTTTTTTAAAAAAATGGGGTTTTGTTTTAAATGACATTTTTTCAAAAAATGTGTTTGTTTTTTTTTTTTTTGTTTTTTTTTTAAAATTTTTTTTTTTTTTTGAAGGGCGGATTTTTTGGGTGATTTTTTTTCTATTTTAAATTTTTTTTTTTTGGTATTTTTTTTTTGATGTTTTTGTTTTGGGCGGCTTTTTTTGGGAGTTTTTTTTAAGTTTTAAGGTGATTTTTTTTTTTCTTTTTTTTCTTTCATTTTTTTAATTTTGAGTTTTTTTGAATTTTTTTTTAGTTTGGGGTTTTTTTTTTTAAATGTTTTTTTCAAAATTTTAATTTTTTGAGTTTTTTTAATTTGTTTTTTTAAGAGATACTAATGGTTTTTTTAGTTTTGTTGTTTTTTGTTTTTTGTTTGATTTTTTTTTTAATTGTTGTTTTTTTTTTTTTTCATTTTTTTTTTTTTTTGTTTTTTTTTCTGAATGATTAGAGGGAAAGGTTTTTGGTTTGGGAATTTTTTCATTTTCTTTTTTTTAAAGGAATTATTTTTTTTAAATACAGATCCCATTTTCTTGGAGTGTTTTGCTTTTTCCCCCACGACCTCTTTTCTGTGAGTTTCGCTTTTCCAAAACAATCCTCTTTTATAGTGAATTTTATTTTTCCAACCAATTTTACTTTCCGAAATTTTTTTTTTTTTTCCAACCCCAATTTTGTTTCTCTTCCTGGGTTTTTTAATTTTTCCACTGTATTTCGGAACTTTTTTTGGGGTTTCTTTCCTTTTCCCCATTTTCTTTCTAAATTTTTTAGACTTTTTGGCCTTTTAGAAGAGGGTGGGAGGAAACTGTGGTTTCTTTTGATCTTTCATTTGGACGTTCTTTTTTGTTAGAAGTGGTGTCTTTTTTCATTTTTATTCAGTTTTTAAACCTTTTATAGGCTTAGGGGGGTTATAGTTCTTCTGGGAGGGAAAGAAAGGTTTCCCCTAGGTTTGGGAGTGCTCTGAGTGAGAGTTTTCCCTTCCCCCAACAGGAAGTGGATTCAGCACTGGCCGAGCTATGGAAGTGCCCAGTTGGGCTGTGTGGGTTAGTGATTGCCCTCGGCTAGAGACTAAGGGGTGAAAGTGTCACTGCCCCAGGCCGGAGCCTCTTGTGGGACTGTGAGTATTAGCAGCTGACCGCAGACCGCAGACCGCCCGAACTCTGCCCCAGTGTCTCTGCCTGATGCAAATCGGCCCTGGAAAAGCTCTATGGTCCCAAGCCGATCTCCCCACTGCGCAGATTGGAGGCTAACCCGGGCTGTGTCCTCCTGCTGTGCAGGATCACAACTGCCCCAAGGAAAAGCCCTGTACTGCAGGTTGGGGCTGCGCGCTTGTGCTGAGATCTGTGCTTTCACTTTCGGTTTGAGGCTCTCCTCAGAACCTAATTTCTCTCCCAGTCTGAGCTGATCTCCCCCCTGGCCCCGGAACCAACCTTTTTTGGCGAGACTGCAGATTTTCTTTGGCCGGTGAGTTGTTCTACTTCTTATCTTTACGAATTGTAGCAGTCAAGACTATTTTTGAGGCTCGATATAATATTGATAAAGAGGGTAAGAGAAGAGCTTAGAAAGTCGCGTGTGCCTTCTCCGCCATCTTGGCTCCGCCCCGAAAGAAACGATTCTTGTTGTTGTTATTGTTAAGTTGGCTTGTGGTCATTTTGACCTTTCATTTTAATATTATCAGTAATTGTGGTGAACTCAACCTCATATATATCAACAGCCAATTAGAAACATCATGGTATAATATGTTCCAACTGGGAGTTAGGAAAGGCTAAATTCAAGTTCCACTTATGTTTGTTGTTTGTTCATCCTTCATTCTTAAAGAAATCATGATATTAGGGAGGTGATGCCATAACATTCAAGTGAATTGGATTGATGTGACGGAAGGCAGTGCAAAGTCACCAGCCTCATTTTCTCCTCCAGAGCCATCTGGATCCAATGGCAAAATACAGATCAAGATGACTGGAGATTATCTTGGATGCAGGGAGATACATTAACCTTTTAAAGCTAAGATCTTTAACAAGTCTCAGTTTGACTGGTATATTTCTTACCTAACTTCAATCATTGATTGGGCATTGCCTCTGTCAAATTGAGACTGACTTGTGATATAATCTGGCTGTATGACCATGAACAAATAGTTTAATTTGTTAATGCCTGAGGCAAATTTCTGAGATTCTAAATTACAGCCAATTTCTTTATCTATATTGATAGAAGTTTTTGTAGGTGTTCTCCATGCTGATGACATCAACAGATCTTGAACTCCTATTCTCCATTTCCAATCCATACACCTATGCACTCCCCTCAAAAAAAAAAAAAGCACAAGAGAACTGTTATGCATTATTACTTTCTTTACATGAAACCCATCTTTAAAAGATGAAAAACATCTTTTAAATTCTATAAAGTAAAATCTCTCCAAACATTAACTGACACACAAAAGAAAGTGAGGCACCACCCAAACAGTATAGTTTATTGCTTCAAAATGAAGTTTTAATAAATCTCACTCTGCTGAAATGATGACTCTTGAATCTTGACTGTATTAAAACAATTTTAGAAAGTAATTGTTTAGTTTGCCATAAATACCTCCTGACATTTCTTTTGCTTTTCAAGCAAAGAACAAGGTGTCATTAAATTATTGTTGCATAAGGAAAGTATGTATTACAAATGTTATTGAGCACAGAGTGCAAAATGGGCTTGAACAAAATAAATATAGCCCTATACAGGAGACTCATTGTAGGTTACATGAGATAATTTTACTCAAATTGTTTTTTACTTGCTAAGTTGAAATTGTTTGTCATTCCAGTATATTGAGGTTTATTGTACCCATTTTATTCACTGACAGTACTGAATAGCATTTGTATTTGTATAAATGTGTGTATATACATCCAATAGAGTGATGTTTGGCAAAGTTCCCTGATTCTATTTCACAAATATCTGAGAATTGTTGATAGTATTTGTCTAGAGCTATGATAAATTTCTGGGAGAAACACAGCTCTGTTTTAGTTGCCCATTTTTTAAATGTTGAAAAGAAGAGTTTCTGTTTATTTGTTTGTGTGCTTTTTAAATAATAATGTTAATAGATTAAAATTATATAAGGAAAATGAAGAAAATAAGCATTTATTTAGCACATACTATGCACCAGACACTTAGTGCTTTTTACAAAATATTTATCTCATTTGATATAATTCCTTACAGTTTGCAAAAACCTTTTATTTACAAATTTCACTTACTCCTCACAACAACCTTTTGAGGTAAGTGCCATTATCACTATCATTCTTATTTTTAAGCATAAGGAAACAGGCTCAAAGAGCTTAAGATATTTACTAAGTCACAAAACAAGAGGGTATTTGAGTTGAGATTCAAACTCTAAATATTCTGATTCCAAATCTAGCTTCTTGCTTTCCAGTAGGAGTGTGAATAACATATCTGATATGGAAGCTTGCCGAGTCCCTTTTAGAATTGCTCAATTCATTTTTGGCTTCCATCTTCACTGAACTATCACCTGTGACTCCAAAAGACTGTAGCATGCATATCAGCAACATCCCAGTAAAACCATTTTGGAAAACAAGCTAAACCAGTTTGAGATAGGCCTTAAACCCATTGATGAATTAGAGGGATGTCTACACCAAGCATATGAAGACTTCCCTTGGAAGAATTAGTAGATGAGAACAATTTGTTCCAATAGCCAGGAAGGTGGCTGAAGCAAAAGCTGAAGAGTAATTAGGGTTTGAGTAGATCTTTAAGAAACCAAAATTCATATCTATGGCAATAATGTCATTGATCCCTATTGAAAATGAAGGATAAATAACCATAGCATCTCTCCAGTGCTAATATACTTGGAAATCTAATTGTTACCTGCAGAAACATAAGAACTGAAGAGTTCCCACCCATTTTTTAACTTAACCAGTTTAAAAATATTTGCATCTATTTTCACAAACATGTTTAATTTTTCTGACCAATTTGACCCATCTAAAAAGTTGTTGACAACTGAAGTGATTTGAATATCATGTCAGTAAAAATCATTAAACAAGTTTTATGGTGGGAGATATAGATTTGTCTTCACTCTACAAAGCCAAGTGATTGAAATAATATTTAAGTTCTATCAGTTACCTAATTGTTTTCTCTCCTGTGTCCTGAATCAGTTGAATTGACCATCTGATTGAATCAGAGAGACAGAGACTCAGGATTTAGCATGTTCTTGGCATCCAGTTTTATATTGTGTGCACTATCTTTCTAACACTTTTACCATATGCTTTTCACTTACTTAGTCTGATATTTCACCACACTCCCCAGACACTGCAGACTGGGGCCAAGTGCAGCCTGAACTGTTTGGCAAGGTACCAATCAACTCAGTATACACAATGGTGTAAATATGTTGTAACAGATAAAAAAGGCCATGATGGATGCTTTTCTAGCAAGACATGTAAAAGGAAGGATGAACATTGCAGGCATTCAGCCTCATTTCAGAAAAGGACAAGTCCTGCTTATCATATACAGAATGACTGCCCCTATATGGGAAAAGACAAAAATGGTCTTGAGGACAAAGGAGAAGAATAAAGAATAATCACCCAAGTTGTAATGAAAACTGGATGACCTATACCATCATTGGACATGTGTATAAACCATTTACAACTGGAGAGACCTAGACAGTAATAGCGATGAAAGTCAGAATTCTCTTCTCCTTACCCTGCAACATTTACTATTCTCCCAGGACAAAGAGGTTAGTGGCCATTTATGAGACTGAATTGTGGGTTAACTATGGCATCAGATACCAGAAAGCCTCCTGGTTTCATAGAATCTAACTGTGCTATGGCCAGACCTTGATTTGAGTGGAGTAGGTTTTTCTGGGCTTGATGGGATTTCTGATGGCTGAGAGGATACAACATTTCATTATAAACAGAATTCAGAGTTACATTGTGGTAGCCTGCCTGTTTCTCCTAATTCATTTTCAATGAATAGTAAACAAATTACTGTTTTCACACTGGGCATAGATAGCCAAAAGATTCAACCAAGAACCCAGGGAAAGAGGAAAAAGGAGTCAAAACAGATTCAAGAGAAATGCATACAAGGCAAAGGGAGCTTTATAGGACTTGGCAGGATTATGGAAGCCAAATACAGCTTAAGGCAAAGAGTTCAAGTACCAATTAAGATAGGGCCTAATAAAGCCTATTTGTCAGCTATTAAGTGACTCTCCAGACATGGAAAGTCTGAATATTTTCCAGAAAGACTTTTCAAGGTTCATGTCAATAACTATATTGAAGGAAGAAATTTAGATGATTTCAGATTTCAGCTCAACTATAGCACTAGAGGTTAGAAGAAAAAGATGACAAGCATAAAAAAAAGATATATTTAATGGCTGACTCAGATTTTAGATTTTTCTGTGTTGCTTATTGCTTTTATTTCCAGCTGAGGTCTCAGTTTTCTTCTGTGCCAAAAATGATGTAAATGTTGTATAAAGAATAGTCAATGATCAATTATTCAAACTAATATAATCACAGACAATGCTCAAATAATTTGAGTGTACTATATTATGCTAATGTTAAATTATTCTGTTCTGCTTTATTTTAATATTCCTCCCTATGCTATGATCAGCAGATAATGTGGCATAAACAATTAATTGGAATGAAATGTCTTGGGTTCAAGTAAATTTATCTTTTAATTATGTTTTTTCAGTCTCATCGACTGCATATCTAATACTTGGATCTACATTTTTCTCAAACTTCCCTGTCTAAAATGAACTAATTGATTTATCACAATTATAATATTATATTGACATAATAATATTATTATTATTATTTTGTGAAATTGATCTTGATTCAAATATATTTATTCCAGAGACTAGAAATCTGCATTCTCTTCTGGAATTTACCATTAATGAATTATATTACCATAAACAAATCATGTAATATTTCTCAGCCTCAGTTTTTCTCATCTTTATAATAGGAAAAAATAACTCAGAGACTTCCATAAGACTTTGCAAGGATTAAATGTAATAATGTAGATGAAAAGACTGTAAATTAAAAAGTATTATATCAAGGAAGCCAATTGCCTACTGTTGCCATTGTCCCTAATGGTGGTCTGTCAATTACTTAATTAATAAGCATTTAGTGTCTTTGTGGATTAAACATTGTGATAGGGACTGCAGATGTAACAACAAAAATGAAGTGGTCCCTTATCTCAAGGAACTTACATTCTATCAGAAGAGATAATATTTACATATATAAGTGTAATGGGCTGAGGTTTGAGTTGATGCACTGAGGTCCCAAGTACGTGAAGCTAAATAGTAATTGGACTATACCCTATTAATATACATGATTGGATAAAGAATGGTCCCTGCCCACTCTCTGTGCAAGTCCTTATGTGTTGTATAGGAAATGACGATTTTGGTGAGTGGAGACAGGGAGACAGGAAGAGAAGCTGGGAGAGATTGGCCTGGGTTCCATACTCCTAGCTGCTGGTATTGCAAAAGTGAATCCCGAAAAGGTGTCTACCACACGTGGATGAAAGACAGATGACCAAAAGATTTATAATGGGTCACATCCATTTGCCAGATTTCATTGGGTCTCAAACCACAAGGATTCTTCCCTGGAGGCAGTATAGGAGCGTGGAAAGGAAGGCAAACCTTACAGGCTTTTACTATGCTCCTGGCTTCCTCTATTGTTATTCCAAATTGTAAACGTAAAGCTCAAGCAGCCTGATGATATGTAGAATGAGATGCCTGGGCTTCTTGGAATAAAAGGGTATTGACCAACATAGTTAGAAGGCTATCTGCCTTTGAATTGCCATCAAAAATGGGACCTGGAAGTCCATTATGAGAGTGGACATGCAATATGTAGATCTTACCTGGATGCTTTCTCACTTGCTCTTGAAGTTTCTTAAAGAGCTGATATATATTAGAGGCTGCAAATTTTATTTGGGCTGTGGCAATTCTTTGTACCACACCTACTGAATAGGCCAAATCAGATATTATATTTATGTCTCCTGGATAATAAGTAAGAGCTAGAATGATCGCGTATAATTCATTCTGCTGAGTGGACTGAAAAGGAGTTCTGACTACTCTCTTTATAGTTAGATCATGAGAGTACACAACACAAATATTATGTTTGGATGCATCCGTGAAGATAGTTGGTCCTTGAAGAGGAACTTTAATAACTTTTTCTTCAAGAATCCATCGCCAATTATATAATAGTCTGGTTATCTTTAATGGAGACCCATGTATAAAATTTGGAGCCATGGCTAATAAAATTTGCCACTCTGAGATGGTCTCACAACACACATTAATTTGGGTATTGGTATAAAAGGTGTATATCTTGTCAGGTCTTATCCCAGATAATTGTACTGCTCGCTTAGTGCTTTTAATAAAATTCTAGCCACAAGCACTGGGTAGGGTGTAATGTTTGTTCTGGTTGTGCCAGGAGGTTCACCCACTCTATCACACTGGCTCCTTGATGAAGGACTGCTGTGGGTGCCTCTTGTGTGGCAAAACCGATATTTCCAAGGGTTTTTGAGTGACTCTTTCAACCACGTTGGATAAAGCCAGTTCAACTTCTCTCAAAGCCTCTTGAGCTTCTTTTGTAAGCTGCGTGGTGAATTTAAAGCACTGTCTCCCTTAAAATGTCATATAACGGTTGAACTGATAGGTAGTCAAACCCTAACTGGTCGCATCCATTGGATATCTCCTATCAGTTTCTGAAAATCATTCAATGTGTTTAGCTTTTTCTGTTCTTAAGGACAGTTTTTGTTTAAGCACCTTAGGTATACTTCATATCCTAAATATTGAAAAGGGATGTCTTTGAATTTTTTTCTTGCTATATATAATTTGTAATTTTAGTGTTTCTATGGTCTTTTGGCTGCCTTTAACATTTGTTCCTCAGGCACATCCCAATATATCATCCATATAATGTAAAGCATAACTTTTGGGAATGCTTTTCTTATAGCAAGAGCACGCAACATATATTTGACATAGTAGGGCTGTTTTTCATTCCCGTGGCAAACTGTCCATTCATATTTTATACCCAGTTGTTAAAGTTGGACTGAAAACAAACCTTTTTCTTCCTCCATCCAGGGGATAGAATAGAAACAACTTTAATATCTATGACACAAAGAGGCCATTCTAGGAATTAGTGGAGATGAGTCCAGGCTGAAGAGTTCCCATAGTTTCCATCTGTTCTTCCCTTTCTTAAATCTTTAACATCCTCCATTTTAATTTTTTTTATAACAGACACTGGGGAATTCCAAGGACTTAAGAAGGTTTTAAGTGTCCTTGGTCAAGCGTCCTGTACTATATCTAATAAGGCCTGAATTTTATCGTTATTTGGGCCCTGTTCTATCCACACTGGGTACTTTTCCATTGACAGGAACAGGTGAAAGTGTTGGCAGGCCTTCAACAGCAGCCCTGCTTAAAAAACCGAAGTACTATTTTTAACCCTAATTGCCTTAAAACGTCTCTTCCCCACAGATTGATGGGATTTTTTTCAATTATAAAAAGGAGTAAAAATTTGTTTTGCTTCAAACCATCTCATAGGGGCACTAACTTCAGCTGCTTTGTCCTCCTACGCCAGACATGTGGTGTCTGTTTAATCTTTGGCCAGTGATCCAATTACCTCTAATGACCGTCCGATCTGCACCATTTCACCAACCTTCCAATGGAAGGCCATTTATATAGATCTGAGATAGGCGGCGTTTTACAGCTGCTGTCCAATATATTCTGGATTTTGTGATTGAAATCAGAATCTGGGTGATTATCACCAAGTGCTTATTAGGATTCTGTTCATGAGTAAACCTGATTATATTTCTCCTGGGTGATAAGTCACAATTGTCTGCCTTTATTGGTGACTAGGATATTATCCCCCCCAGTTTTCCCACATCATGTGTGGATGGACACTGTTTTTGTATGTACCAAGGTAAATGGTCTTTTACTGTGCCTGGAGGCAAGGGATCCATAGGCTGGAGACACACAGTTTCACCTCTCCAGGGGGTATCTCACTTGTCCCAGCTGCATACAACTCTATTCTCCCTAATTGTAATCCCTTTCTCCCATCAGGTTGCTTCCTGGCTGGTTGATTGTATACTCCCTTTCTTCCATCATATGGCTTCCTGGCTGATTGGTCATATTGGGGTATTGGCTGTCTAGGCACTCTCTGGGTACACCATTGGCTGCCATCATGCCCCAAGTGTTTTTGCCTGGGGCCCTGGGGCTGGGCCCCTCATCCCGTTTCCCTGAACCTGTCTACATTCTGAGGCCCAATGGAAGCCTCTGTTGCATTTTGGACATGGGGTACTGGGTCTTGTTCTCCCACCCTGTTTTCTCACTCTGCCTCGATACCAACATTGAGCTTTCAGATGCCCTACTTTACCACACTGTTCCCAATCATGTATATTAATAGGATATAGTCCAATTACTATTTAGCCTCACCTACTTGGGACCTCAGTGCATCAACTCAAACCTCAGCCCATTACATGTAATTATATGTAAAATAAAGAGATGAGGAGGAAATACTCACCTCATCTTGCTATGGACAGTACAAAAGCACAGATATGGGAAATAATTAACTTAATATGTGAGGAAAATCAAGAAGAGCAGTTTGACCATCTCAAAAAGTATCTGAAAGCAAGTGTGGGTAAACAAGTTGGAAAAATGTAAGCTCAGTCTTACAAAGGTTAAATGACTGGACTGTGGTTGCATAACTAGTAAATATCAAAGGTGTGAGTTGAAGTCAGTTCTTGATTTCAAGCTTGGCCCTCTTTCCACTACACTATGCTCACTAAGAAAAGTAAACTTCAACTCTTCTCTAATACCAAAGCAGATATTCTCTAAGGCTTTGCTTAGCCCTCTGTATTTTATAAGTAGGAAGTTATAGTTGAATGATTTGGACCACTGGGGTTTATCCAGGATTAGAACACAAAACACTTGATCTTATCTGGTTGTTGCCTACCTGACATGGCCAGCCCCTCTTTTTTGACTATAGAATTCTAATGGTGCCTTTATGTTGGTGGCCAGGAAATGTTTATTCATCATAATATACCATTTACAACTGATATTACCTTTCTTATGAATATTAAAAGAATAGGAAATGGCATTGGCTTTTGTTGAAAACCTTGAGTGACCCTGTAAGCAGACACAATAAATGATTGCTTTTATTACTGTGCCCTCTAAATATTATTAAAACTCTCTACAGTAGGTAATAAATAATGGTCCCCTGAATGCTTGATTTATAACAATTACAGTACAGATGAGTTGAATTCATGTGCTATTCTGTAATGAAGATAATGGCTCAAGACACAAGAGAACTAGTCATTCTGTGAAATATGAGCTGATTTACATGATCCATGTCCCTTGAGTAGCCCATAATTGCCTATTATGAAATGGTCTAAGAATGATTTGGTCTGCAAATAAGAGAAGCTGTAGCAAATTATCATGTAATATATGTGCATATTTTTTTTTACCTTCAACCCAAAATGTTGGGGAGATGGTTGCTGCTGCTGCTGCTGCTGCTGCTGCTGCTGCTGCTGCTGTTGTTGTCATTGTTGTTGTTATTGTTGCTTGCGACTGACAAAATAGGCACTATGGTCTGACATTTGGTGGTATTTAAGAGCAGAGGCTAAGGATCATTTTTTCTAAGTAGTGGGAGTCCATTTCCTTTGAAAATTGGCACTATTTCAACCTTATTTGAGAGAAACATTATAGCAGAAAGAGCTGCTTTTCTATTTTAGGAAAGGAAAGCTGTATCATTTCACATTGATAATCTTAAGAACAGGCTCTTGGGTCCTCCATTTGGGGAAACAAATAGCAGCAATATTAAAGCACCATGAGGCAGAGGTCGGATTAGGGGATTCCACAACAAAGAAAGGCAACAAGTACTTTGGAAGGATTTATTCGACAAAACATAATTAGGCATGTGCAGTAGTAAGGGCTGAATTTCTTGGGAAAGATATTGTAAGAAACCTGGCTTCATTAATTTCTACAATTTTTTGCATCAATCTCCCTTGATTGTTTCCTGGGGAAAAAACAAAAACAAAACAGCACTCAGTTCAACAAAAAAGAAAACATATTGGGGAGAAAGGGTGAAACAGAAGCAGCTATCACTCAAAAGTTATTAATTTTAGAAGGGCAGTAGGGAGCTATGCCAATACAATTATGTATAGATGACCTGTCACGTTCCTGAAATCTCACTCTCATTATTACACAAATGACCCAAGGGATAAAGTTAGTCTTGCTGGTTAAGGGTACCATCAATGTTTATACAAAGCTACTATAACACTAGCCATAATGGGAAAAGGTATATCATAATTAAGAACAATGGCCAACTAATTAAATCAAATTAAAACTAATTATAAATCCTATAATCTATGCCAAAACTAGCTGTTGATAGCCTAAAGAAAAGATAAGACTTTAACTGACCTTTAGCATGGACTGTTATTTTAGGCCACTCAGTTGTTAAAAATGCACTTTCAAAAGCAAATTTCTAAGGCAACAAAAGGAAAAAAAAATCTCTTTGGGCCTGCCTCTGACACATCCTAACTGGGTAACTATGGGCAAGTCACTATGGTCACTATGTTTCTCATAGTTCTAGGAAATTCTCCTAGATATGTCATAGACTAATAGTTGAATTCATGCAAGGAGTTCTCATAGCAGGAATTGTTTATGCCAATGAAACTTCTAAGTCCTCACTGTATTCTCCTACCCATCTCTACTTCCAATCACCTTCACACATGAAATAAACTATGTACTATCCCAGTATCTTGAATTTAGGAACTAGGGGATATATCCTTAGCACCTAGACTACTGTATGGTGCATAGTAGGTCTTTAATAAATGCTTGTGAATTTATTGAGGACTTTAAAATTATTTCTTTAAGAAATGAATCTGTGATTTTCATTCTTATGATAGTCTAAATATTAATAATTGGGCAATATTTGATAAAGAAAGTACAAATAGAAATTAAAATGTAACCCATGGCTTTGGGGGGTTTATTTGCTATCAGGTTTATAGAATGGTCAATACATTTTAAGAGAAATTTAAAAGTTGAACATATTCAATAGAGGAACAATAAAGTAATTTTAAAATTATATATTTCTTCCATGAGGGAACATTGAGTTTATTTGTTCTCCAGATAAGAAGTCTGGAGATGACTTCAAATATTTGAAGAGTTATTATAAATAAGGTGCTGAAGAGCTATTTTTAATAAACAGAGAAGAAATGTATTTAAATTACAGTAAGACTGTTAATTTAGACATTAGCAACTCACTAATAGTTAATGGATACTAGGAAGGACTTTTTGCAGAAAGCCATGAGATTATTTCACAACTTTAAAATGGTAATCTACAAAAATAAAGGGGACGCATTATAGCAACTTGATTAGAAGGGCAGTATTGGAGTTTAAAAGGCCTCAATTCAAATACTGCTTCAAATACTTATCAGCTGTGTGGCCCTACACAAGCTATTTATATTTCCTTGTCTTGGGCAATTCCCTACTTTGCAACTTTACTACTGTCACAGATTTTAATCTGTCTTGATGAAGGGAGTTCATAGAGATTAAAGAACCTAGATCTGAAAGGGACCTGGACTGAGCTTGTTCAGATCACTCATTTTACAGAAAAGAAAACAATGCAGAGAAAATGGATGATTTGGCAAGGTTTTATAGTCTACGTCAGAGGCAGGATTTGAATTAAGGCTTTCTGTCTCCAGAGCTGGTTATTTTTCATAGATCTTTCTAATATGCATATACAAAAAATGTTAGTTTATTCTTTATTTCTTTAAGAAATAGTTAAAATGAAGGAGCATTCCATTTTGAGGTAACAATATTAAGTTTGAGTTAAAAAAGAAATTGCTCCCATAAATTGGTAATTTGAAAAATTTTAAAGCATAAAAGCAACCCTAAATATCATGTAAAAATATTGAAAATCAGCCATCACCATCATCTTCAAGGCAAAGCTGAAAGGACTTGCCCCTTTGGTTTTTCTACACTCATCTCTCAATCTGCCTTTTGGTGATTCTTTCCAATTTGAGCTATAAAACAATGGTGACTTGGAAATATGCAATGTCATTTTTTTCCCTGAGCCCTTGGACTACCAAGATAAAATCTACCAGCAAATGATTATCTGATAGGATAAATTTTTAACTTTGGTAATCTCATTATCTTTTAAAGCATCAATACCCATATGCCATTTAGAAAACAGATATACTAAGTAAAATGAGAAGTATATGATTTCTGTCTAAAAGTGATTTAACTCCAGAGTAACATAGAAAAGTCCTGAGAGAAAAAAATTATTTTTTTATTATAGAGAAGTAAGTTACAATGGAAAGATATCCTGAATTTGGAGTTAGAAGACACGAGTTGAATACTAGCTCTATTTAATACCCATGAGACATTGGGACAATCATTTGCCTTTATTGGCTCTCAGTTTTCTTAATGGTCAAATGAGAGGACTGGGCTAGATTATCTTTAATCTCCCTTCTAACTCAAAATGTTATGATCCCATAATTGAAATGCCCCAAATATAGCTAATTTAGAGATTTATTGGTTAATCATGTTAACCAGAATGGTCAGAATCCTAAATACAGAAAATAAGCATAAGCTTAACTACTTTAATAAATAACTATTATTAATATTGGTCAATAACACAGAGTGGATCTTCAGAAGAAGAGTATTTAACATTTGGAAATACTGTAGAGAGTTAATTAGTAGAAATAAATCATTTGGTGTTAAGTGAAGTACAGGTTAGGCAGTCAAGTATTTTAAGTGCTTACTAACACAGGATACAAACTCCATGCAAAAAGGCAGAGAACTTCCTTTATAATGCTGTAAGATAAAATGTAATAAGAACTTCCAATATAATATGGTGTAAGATAATATGATATCATTATAATGGTGCCATATTATGAAGGAAAGGTAAATATCTTATCCCAAGGACATGGTAAAAAAAAGTCTAGAAAGTATTAAAGTCCAGCCTGGTTCTTTCATTAAAATAGATCCCTTTCATAACTCAGCAATGGGAGAAGTGATCCAACATAGTAGAGGGATGTTCCAAGGTAAACAAATCAGCTAGGTGGGCAAAGAGGTCATTAGAGGCTACAAGGCATGTGGTAGTGACTCTACAGAATTTTGTGTATTTTTCCCCTTGTGTGGTATGTTTGTATTTAAGAGAGAGAATTGTTAATGAGTATCTACATTAGTTAAATTCATGGACTTTGCCTCTCCTGGATCCATGCTGAGAGTGATCATAAATGAGCACAGAAGTCATTTTCTCATTCGTCAAAAAAGAGATTTGGAATAAATGACCCCTCAAGTTCCTTCCCACTGTAAGCCCTTTGAACTTAGAAATGATGCTGATAGCTATATACTCTGATCCAAGCTCACTGTCATTATATGAATCATACCAGCTGAAAAGAACACTGACACAGTGCTAAGTACTTATCAACTGAATGACCCAGTATTTGGATATTGTTTCCTCAGTCTTGTATAGGGACTCATACTTTATCTATTAATCTTCCTGAGGAGCTCAAGCCTTTGGAAAAACAAAAATACTGCATATTTATATGTAACTTTAAGGTTTATAGAATTTTTGTTTTATTACTATGCCCTATCATGTAGGTAGGGTATATAGCGTTATTTTCATCCTACAGATAAAGAAACTGAGGCCCATACTATGAGTCTCTTGTGAGCAGGGGATGCCTTTTGCCTTTTGGGGGCAGAAGAGCATATTTAGAATCCTCAGTGCTTTAGTACAGTGCCTGACACTCAATAAATGTAATGTTTATTGACTGAAAGAGCAAGAATTCTGACTCTATATCCAGCACAATGCTCCTTCCTGTACTACTGAAGTTAAAAATCCAAGGCTATTCCCAAACCAAAGTAGTAGCAAGGCTGAAATTCTGGAATACTTTTTCTGATTATGTTGCATTTTGCCTTTTGTCTCCCTTCCATTATCATCATTTTCAAAAAATGGGAGGAAGATGGCATTTACAAAAATTATAAACACAAAGTAGACACAATTACATATTTATATCCATGCCATCATCATATTACAAAGTGAAAAATTAATTACATGAATATAAAATGGTCACAAAGTGGTCTATCTTCACTTACAAGTAAAATTTTATAATATTATAACCAGTCCACATTTTCCTGGGTAAGCAGAAAAATGGAGGAAACATATAATTTTAGTCCTCATTCTTTTCATCCTGATTCATTCAACAGTAATGCGTTAATTAGAAGATCTCTTCTTCTTTCAGCTGAACTCTGGATTTCATTACATTGCTTTCCAATGTCCACAGAAAGAAACTGTCTAGTTCACAATTCATTTATTAACACTGCAATCAAACTTAAGGTAGCTGTGTACCTCAGGTAAATGCTAAATTGCTTTCGCATCTTCTCTATCCCACCCTTATTTTTAAGAAATAGTCAAACACAGGAGATCCTGGCACAGGGCGGCCCTGCATGGCATGCCCTCATCAGAGAAGGTGTTATACTCTATGAATTCAAGCAGAATTGAATTAGCCCAAAGGAAATGAAAGATGCTCAGAATTAGAGAAGATATCCCAAATGTTCATAGGGACTATTTGTGTCTGACCTATTGCAGAGCATTCCAACCTTGTATTGGTCAATCAGTCACAGGCAGACACATTGTAATTCGACTCTCATAGTGAAGTCATCTCTGAGAACAAAGGACAACAATCAACCATCCCACCTTCATTTTTAGAAAATAATTAAAAGATAAAACCAATTATTTCTCTTTTTTGGATTTGTTTATGTTAAAAGTACAAGGATATGAGATTCCTGTCTCTTTTTTCTATTTTAAAAACTAGAAGGGGATGATCTAAAGGAAGACACCTTAAGGAAGATAAGGCTTTCCTTGGGTGTCTCTTTTCCTCAACATCTGGTTCACATTCTTTTTTTTCTTAGTAGACAAATATCATTTCTAGTTCCACAATATCTCTCACATCTATCCCTTTCTTTCCACTAACACAACCACCATCTCTCACCTGGATTATTGCAATTGCCTCCTAATTGGTCCTCTAACCTCTTCATATCTCTCTCTTCCCTAATCCTCCTCCTTTAGATTTAAGTGAATAAGAATGGAGTTTGCTATGCCTCTGTGGACCTTCAAAAGGTCAGAGGAGCCATTAGATATGATGTAAGACACATATTAGCTGTGAGATCCTAGGCAAGTGATATAACCTTTATTTGCCTCACTTTGCTCAACTATAAAATGAGAAACATAATAGCAGGATACTGTAAGAGCAAATGAGATAACATTTGTAAAAGTGCTGAACACAGTGCCTGACACACAGTAGGCACTATATACTTCTTGTATTTCTCCTCTTCTTCCCCCTTCAAATTTCACACTGTGCTCTCTCAACAGAAGAGGGAAAACTTCCTTCTCTACTTGAAAACTCTCCTTTCTTTGACCATAACTCTAGACTTATTCAACTACTCTGATAATAACCTTTCAACTTGGTTTTCACAACATTATGTCCTTGGGGTCCTGAAAGAAATATATCACTCAATTTCTTTACAGGAAATATATTAATGTCCAGAAGAAATACCCCTCTTTCCTTTTGTTCTATTTGTGTAGGTTTATTTCAAGAAAGTGTGTTATCAGCTTTCTTCTCTTACTCTCAATAGATCCTGAACTAAGGATACTGATTTAATTATTATTGAGCCTGTTTCTTCCTGCACACAATTATTGGGAATCTCCTAATACAAAGTCTTTTGTTTCTTGTCGTTCTTTAAATTATTCATTCAATATCTATTTATTGAAGGTCAAGCAAGTACAAAACCATTTGAGAGAAGATGTGGGGGATACAAATGTGTTGGAAACTGGCTAAAAGCCGCCCTGTTCCCCAAGTACATAGAGTGTGTGCTGCCTGCTGCTAAACCATGTAGAGAATTTGCTAAACCTGCTACTGGTCATGATGAATGGAGGTTCTTTCCCACCACTTTAGAGCATACACGAGAATTCCCTGACCATTTCCTGTTGATTTGTTACATGATGACAGGAAGCTTTGTACTTGGCTGCTGCCATGCAACTGAGTGTGTGTGCATACAAAAGACTCCCATGTAGGAACTCAAGCTCTTTCTTTGTTGGTGTTGGTTGATAAGCTGGCTGACTTATGGCTATGAATACATATCACCTTTCTTTTTTTGACTTTGGTGTTTGTACTTTCTTGCTTTTAGGTGAGTATTGATGCAGAGTGGAGTCAGATGTGACCTTGTGACTTTGAAAAGGTCAAAAAAGCCACCACATATATACAGATGGAACCCCATGACAGATACTGCCTTAGCTGCCACAAAAAGCTAGTACAATCCCAAAGAGTGACTTGTGTAATGCAGGCCAGCAGGGAATTAGCCGAGAGACCAAGATACTATGTACTTCAAGCAAGGATGAAACTTGTCCATTGGCTATGCCTCCTTTGAAAATGAACTCTGTGGTGGAAAAGTTTTGTAGTTAACACTTTTGTAGTTAACAAGTTTGAATTTTCTCTCTCCAGGGACAAAGGAGGTAGAGAGAAAATAAAGAACAATACTAGTTTGGGAAGTAGTTACATATTAGTTCTTATTATATTTTAGTGAATATCCTTTCATAAAAACTAATATCTATTGTTATAAATCACATTACTAAGATACCAACTGGTTGGATGACATTGGTTCCTTAATTGCTGGTAGGAGGAAAATACAAAATCAGTGTCATAACTTTGTTCCAAAAATCCAATTTGAAAGTGCTGTTGAGTTTGGGACAGTGAGCCTTGTATGTACATATAGGCAACAATTCAAATAAGATTAGAAAAATGCAGAAAAAAATGATACACAAATAGTGCTTTATTTCTTAGTGAAAACAAATAACCTAAATTAAAACACTATGGTACAAGTGCAAATAGAATCAAATCATTTCAAGCTGGGAATGATCAGGGAAGACTTTGTATAGGAAGCTGGATATTATTATTATTAGCATTTATGTAGCATTTTAGGATTTGCAGCACACTTTACATACTATCTCATATGATTGTCACAATAACCCTGTAAGGTAGTAGCTATTATCCATGGTATACAGATAAGGGAACTGAGGAATAGAATGATTAATTGATTTTTACAAAGTCAAATAGTATCTGAGGAAAATTTTAACTCATGTATTTCTGACTCCAAGCCCAAGTCCACTGTTGTATCTATCTGCCATTAATAAATGGGAAGGATTTTTAAAGGACAGAAATAAGTTGGAATGCAGAAAAGCATCATCATGAGCAAAGACTCAGAGGTGGTAATGCTTTGAACAAAACTGGAAAGCAGTTTGTTGTTGGTTGAAGTATAGGTTGGGGATGGGAAGTAGTAGATGAGACTGAAAAGTTATATTGTAGCCAAAGAATGGAAAAACAAGCTAGCAGTTTTGACTCGATTCCATAAGTGGTAGAGAGTCAGCCATGAGAGTTACAGTCATTATGTTTAGGAAGGTTACTCCCAAAACAGATGATAAGAGATTCAAGCATCACATCCAATCTGCCAAGTAGGCAAGGGTTTGTTAGAAAGAATTAATAAATTATGCGATAGAGTAGGAGAAATACCAGGGGATTCAGTCCAAAGGTCTGAGTTCAAATTTCTGCCCTCTTTTAAGGGTATGACTCTGGACAAATGATTTAACCTCTTTTAAATCTTCATTTCCTCATCTGAAAAAAGTGAAAAAAGAATACTTGGGGAGTGGAGCGAAGATGGAGGAGAAGGCACACTCGATTTTCTCAGCTTCTCTCATACCCTCACGACCAACATTAAATTCAGCCTCAAAAATAGTGCTTATCTGGTAAAACCCACAAAGACTAGAAGGACAACCACTCACCAGCCAAAGATAATCTGGAATTTCATCAGAAATCCCTCCTGAGGGACTGGGGAGATGATCAGCGCAAGCAGGGAGAGAACTAGAGCCTAACATATTGTGCAGATCGGGCGGGAGTGATCTCTGTGGTTAGAAAATTACAGAGGAGACACTGGCATAGACTGATTGCTCTGCAAAACAGTAGAGCAGCAGAAAAGCCACTCTAAAAAATGCCAGAACCACATAGGGTCTGGCTGTACATACCCAAAACCAGAAGTGACTCAGCATAGATCATAGCACAACCTTGCAGCCCCAACCTGCAGTACAGGGCTTCTCCTTGGGGCAGTTATGAACCTGCACGGCAAGGGGGCACAGCCTGGGGCAGCCTCTAATCTGCTCAGTGGGGGGCTCGGCTTGGGGTAATAGAACTTTCACATCATGATTTGCTTCAGGGCAGAGACACTTCCGGTCTGAACAGGGCTATTCACTGGTCAGCTGCTAATACCCACAGTCCCACAGGGGGCTTTGGCCTCAGGGAGTGACACTTTCACTGCTTAGTTTCTAGCCTTAGGGCAGTTGCTAAACCACACAGCGGGGGTTCTCCACTGGGCACTTCCATAGCTTGTTCTTGCTGAATCACCTCCAGTTGGGGAAAGGGAAACTTTTAACCAGAGCACTCCATTACCTCACTGCCTGAAGCCTGTTTACATCTTTAACTGCTTTGCAGAGGAAGCTGGTAACCCCCTTGCCCTGAAGGCAGACTCTAAAGGCTTTAAAAAATGAGTAAAAAAATCAAAAGGAGATCGATAGCTTCTATACAGAAAAAGAGCAGGTTTGGAGCTCCAAGGAGACTAATAGCAAGCAGTCTCCAGACAATACCCCAAGGAGGAATGTTAACTGGCCCCCTTTACAAAAGGCTCTGCTAGAAGAGACATTAAAAATCTCAAAAGAGAGTTAGAAGAAAAATGGGGAAAGGAAAGAGAAGCTTTGCAAACTGAATTGGAAAAGGTAAAATATTCCCAGAAAGTGCAGGGAAACAGAATTTGTGAATTGGAAAAAGTAAAAAAATCTCAGGAAAGTAAGATTTGTGAATTGGAAAAGATAAAGAGTTCACAAGAAAGTAGGATTTGTGAATTGGAAAAGACAAAGAATTTGCAAAAAAAAAAAAGTAGGATCTGTGAATTGGGAAAAGAAAATAATTCACAAAAAAAAAAAAAATAGTGAAATGGAAAAAATTCTATAGACCAAAACAACTCATTTAAAACTCAATTGGACATATACAAAAAGAAGTAAAAAGAACTAATGAAGAAAATAATTCATTAAAAATCAGAACTGAACAAATAAAAACTAATGATTCATTGAGACAGCAAGAATCAGTCAAGCAAAACCAAAAAAAAAAAAAAAAAAAAAGATAAATTGGAAAAAAACCATGAAATATCTACTTGGAAAAATGAAAGACCTGGAAAATAGATCTAGGAGAGATAATCTGAGGATTATTGGACTTTCCAAAAATTATGATGAAAAAAAGAGCCTAGATACTATTTTACAGGAAATCATCAAAGAGAATTGTCCAGACATAATAGAACCAGAAGGTAAAATAGGCATTGAAAGAATTCATCGATCACCTTCTGAAAAAGACCCTAAAATAAAAACTCCAAGGAATATTGTGGCCAAATTTCAGAACTATCAGATTAAGGAAAAGATATTACAAGCAGCCAGAAAAAAAGAATTCAAATACCGATGTGCCACAATAAGGATCACCCAAGATCTGGCTGCCTCCACATTAAAGGATCAAAGGGCCTGGAATCTGATATTCCAAAAGGCAAAAAAACTTGGAATGCAGCCAATAATAAACTACCCAACCAAGCTGAGCATTCTCTTTCAGGGAAGAAGATGGACATTTAATGAAACGGATGAATCCCATTTGTTTCTCAGGAAAAAAACAGAACTAAACAAAAAATTTGATCTCCAACCATAGTACTCAAGAGAAGCAGAAAAGGTAAAAGGAACTCTTGAGAATTGTATTTCTGTTGTGGATATACAAAAAGAATACATATATAATTTGATTTTACTAATATAACATAAAAAAGAGAAGTAGAAATGGAAAAGGGATAATGTCAGAAAAGGGAGAAAGGGGGGATAAAAAGAGGGAAACTACATCCCACAAAAAGGCAAAGGAAAACTATCATGTATGTAGGAATTTAGAGAGGGGAAGAAACATTGTGTGAATCTTATTCTCATCAGAGTTGACTCAAAGAGAAAATAATTGACATAGTTGTTTAAAGAAAATCTTCTCTTACCTCATTAAAAAGGGGAAGAGGAAAAGGGAAAAGGAAAAGAGTAATGAGGGAAGGGTACAAGAATGGGGAAGAGATTCAGAGGGGGAGGGAGGGATCCTACAAAAGGTGAACAATGCGATACAAGGAG